>NW_027466323.1:147500-181753 GCF_046127955.1 Nelusetta ayraudi | reverse complement strand
TCAGGGCTATAAAAGGGGCCTGTAACCAGGGGACGAGCGACAAACAACCACAAACACCCCAGTTATTTCTCTCCGACGCACACCCTCCTCCTTCTCCCTCCCCCCTCCCTCCTCCCCCCTTTTCATCTCTTTCTCCCCTTCTTCCCCCTGATGCTGAATGCAAATGCGCAGCCGCCGCCGCCGCTACAACCACGAGCACTAGGACTAGCGCTAGTGCCGCTGCTGGCAGTGGAGAAGAAGGGCTGAATTGTGATTAAGAGGGAGAGGGAAGAAAAAGGAGACGGAGGAGGAGGAGGAGGAGGAGAAGGAGAAAGATGGGTGGGGGAGGAGGGAGGGAGGGAGAGGAGCTCCCCCTCTCTTTGTTCTCCCCCCGGGGGATGTTTACCGGGAGAGACGCGGCGGATCAGATATGAAAGGCATTCAGGTCAGCATTGATGTGAGCGAAAGTGAAATCGTACCTAAGGCGCTTCCACAGTGTCAGGGGTCCGGGGCCGCCGGGCCCGCCGGGGCCTCTGCCAGTGTGTGTGTGTGTGTGTTCTCTGGCCGCCGGGCGCACCACCACAATTTAAAAACATCACACACACACACACACACACACACACACACACACACACACACACACACACACACACACGCACACACACACACGCACACTGGGAGAGGAGTGAGGGAATAAAAAGGAAATCATTAAAAAATAAAAATGTGTCAAAAAAATGTTTTGGGCTGGGTGTTTTTTTTTTAGGGGTGTGTGTGTGTGGTGTGTGTGTGTGTGTGTGTGTGTGTGTGGTGGAGTGTGTGTGTGTGTTGGGTGGTGTGTGTGAAAGTGTTGCATCCAGTGTCCAGGATGGAGGAGATCATCATTAGCTGCTGTGTTTTCTTCCCCTTCCTTCCTTCCGCATGTGCATGTGTGTGTGTGTGTGTGTGTGTGTGTGTGTGTGTGTGTGTGTGTGCAGCCACTAGCCATGCCATTTGCTTTTATCTGACCTATCAAAGAGGGTGTGTGTGTGTGTGTGTGTGTGTGTGTGTGTGTGTGTGTGAGCTGCAGCAGCCGCGATCCTGCAGGAAGATGTACGGACGGACGCGGCGGCGGCACAACACACACACACACACACACACACACACACACACACACACACACACTCGCACACACACACACACACTCGCTACAACACAACAATGACAGAGATAATAAAAAATAAACCCTGATGCCTCGTTCTAAATATTTTCTGTCATTTTCTTCTCCTCCCCCTCCTCTTCCTCGCTGCCGTGACACGGACAGGAAGTCCAACAACTCAACGCAGCGGCGCGACAACTCCACACTCACACACACACACACACACACTCACACACACACACGGAGCCGTCGAGACCAACGTCTCCGACACAGGAAACAGCTTTCATAAATTTTTCAAAACGGCGTCAGCGATGAAGAATTCTGAACACTTGTAAATGATATTAATCATATTATATTAAATAATTGAATATTCTGACACACACATACACACACACAGATATCCTGCCACAATAAAATAATCCCTCGTTTCCTCCTCCCCCCCCAGGAGTCGCGTGGGAATGGCCCCCCCCGACCCTTCTTTTTCTTCTTCTTCTTCTTCTCCCTCACACACACGCACGCACGCACGCACGCACGCTATTGACGGCATAAACATGTAAATGAAGAACATTACTGCTGACAATCAATTGTCCGTGAGCGCCCAGCGAGACCCCCCCCCCCCCCTTCTATTAAAGAAAACACAAGCTGCCCCTACCTTTCTTTTCTGTTGGGGTGGGGGGTGGGGGTGCACCTTACCTCTCCCTACCTCCCCTCTCCACCCCTCACTCCTCACCCGCTCACACACACAAAACTTTTACAAAAACAACGAGGAGGAGGAGGAGGAGGAGGAGGAGGAGGAGGAGGAGAATAATAAAAAAAATGGGGTGGGAGAAAAAGAAAAGGCGGAGGGGGAATAATGGAGGTGGACAAATTGTTTAGACTGGCAGAAATGTGGCATTGTCTGGCTCTCAATGCAAGGAACACACACGCACACACACACGCACACACACACGCACACACACTCGCACACACACACGCACAGGCTGTTTTTTCTCCTCCTCCAGCGTTAATCTGCGTCGGGCCTCATCCCTCCTTCCACCAAACTACAAACTACCTCCTCCTCCTTCCACTCTTCTTCTACTATTTCAGATTATGTAATCTGCTTGATTCTCGGGGTCTCACCCCCCACTCCCCACTGCCCAACAAAAACACACACACAAGAAAAAAAACTGCTTCAACACGCTGGGAAAGCAAAATAAAAAAATCAAAGAGGACGTTGCAACATCTGCAGCTGCTCGCCCTTTTTTTCTTCTCTCTCTCTCTTTTTCATCCCCATCGCGTCGAGTCGAGACGTCCGCCAGGGCGAGTTGCTCTCGCCCTCGGACGCCGTTACGCGAACACACACACACACACACACACACACACACACACACACACACACACACACAAACACCATGGTCCAGGTGTCGCTCGCTTGCCCGCTCACTCACAGCTGGACGTGACAAGCAACACCTGGCCGAGGCCAAAGACTCAAACGCTTCACGCTGCCGGGATCACGTTTCACGCCAGGAGGAGGAGGAGGAGGAGGAGGAGGAGAGGGGAGGGAGGTGGGGGAAGGGGGAGGTAAGGGGGAGGAGAAAAAAATATTTCTCCTCTTTTTGGGCCGATTGTGCGACGACGACGATGAGCGGACGGGAGGTAAATTCCAGATTATCGTTTGTATTTTTCTTAAAACAGGAAGTGGCCGACGAGAGCGGGCGCAGGGAAGAGAACGAGGACGGTGCCGACAGCGCCCCCTCCCCCCCGCCCCCCTGCCCCCCTGCCTCCCACTGCTCCCCCCTTGCTACACCTCTGGGGGCCTGAAGGCCAACAGTCATCTGGAGGAGAATGTCACGGACGAGACGAGTTTGCCAGCGAAAAAGCGGCTCGTTAACACTAATTGGCCTGAGTGGCGAGGAGCACGCTTTGGCTTTGGATGAATAATGGGGAAAAAATAAAGAAATAAAGAAAGGAATTTTTTTTTTTTTTTTTTTTTACAAACGTACACACGCGTCCAAAACAATCGACGAGGAAACTGAGCCCTAATTAAAACGGCTGAAATTCTGATTTTTATTTCCCCTCTCCAAAAAAATTAATAAAAGATCTAATTTCCAATAAGCAAAAACTGGCGTGCACAAAAGTGGTGGAAAAATTGGCAGATTTGTTTTTTTAAATATATTTTTATTTTACCAATTTTTTTCTTTCTTTTGTATTTCTGACTGAATCCTTCATCTACAAAGCCTGTCTTAAAAAGAAAAAATATGATTGTCGGCGGAATCTGAGGCGTTTCGGCCGCGCGGCAGCAGCGCCGTGTGTGTGTGTATCTGTGTGTGTGTGTGTGTCGACGGTGGGGGGAGGGCAGGGAGGGCAGATAAGCGGAGCTCAGCCTGCCGTCAGCGCTCCGAGTTGGGCAGCAGGAAGGAGGACACGGAGCCGCAGAGGAGGCGGAGGAGGAGGAGGAGGGAGCTCGTGGCCAAGCCCTGCATTCCCAGGAGAGGGTTGGGGGGGTTGGGGAGTGGGGGTGGGGGTGGGGGTCAACAGACAGATCCGCTTGTTTTCTGGATTTGAATAAAAAAAAGCAAGAGAGGGAAAAAAATAAACAAAAAAAGAAAAAAGGAATCAAGCTCAATCGTGAATTTTGCTTCAATTCTGACGAGGTGATTTAGAGGGTGGAGGGTGGGGAGGGGCGGGGGGGTGTCAGCTCATATGGTCCCTCCAAAAACAAAAAAACAAACACATCACCTGGTTGCAAAATAAATCGTTAACGTTCAACTGGCTCAACTACAAACTTGCGCTAATCATTCTCTCCCTCTCTCTCTCTTTTTTCTTTCTTGCTGCTGCTGCTCGACCAAACAGGTGTCCGCCACGGCCGAACAGGCTGTCGGCTAAATTCTGCTCACACACACACACACACACACGCACGCAAGCACGCACGCACGCACGCACACACACACACACACACACACACACACACACACACACACACGCACACACACGCACACACACAGCCATACAGCACAAGCCTCGGCTCCTCGGCCTCTTGTTGCTGCCGCCGCCGCCGTTTGTGCTATTTAACGTGGAACAAAATTGCTCGTCTGCCATCGATCGACTGCTGCCGATCAATGAGACTGAAATCTGATCCGGATGAATCAGCGGCACGAGCTGCTGTTGCTGCTGCTGCTGCTGCTGCTGCTGCTGCTGCTGGCACGTTTCATATGGAGGAAACATATAGATGTTTAAAAAAAGGAGGATGGATGGATGGATGGTGGGGGGGAAGTGTTGTTAAAGGGATGAACACACACACACACACACATACGTGCGGGACACGGATCCGGCTTGTGCACATGGAATAATCAGGACTAACGGGGCCACGAGGTGTCACAGCACATTTGTGTCGGATGCTGAAGGTGGTGGAGGAATAAAAAAAAAGAGAAAAAGAAAAAAATTGAAGCAAGCAGTCAAAGTGAGGAGGAGGAGGTGGAGGTGAAGCAACAAATGTTGCCCCCGTCCCCAGCAGACACACACACACACACACACACACACACACACACACACACACACAAATCAACGAACAAGCGGCCCCTCCCTGCACTGATCACCATGTTTCTCCCGGACAGCCAGCAAGACTTCACCAGGGAGGAGGGGGTGGGGGGCGGTGGAGGTAGGTGATGGTGCTGGGGTTGGGGTTGGGGGGGGGGGCAACACGTACAGACGCATTTAAACTCACGGAGGCACGCTGGTGGAAAAGGATTTAAAATGAGAAAGATGGGGGGGAAAGGAGAAGAAGAAGAACAAGAAGGAGGAGGAGGAGGAGGAGGTGAAAACTGTCAACTCTCTTGGTCACAAGACGTGACTTTGCGCCTCCAGCGGCGGCAGCTGCTGCTGCCCTCAGCCGGCACACGGCGGCCCCGGCTCGGCGTCACTGCCGCTGACAACCCACCGCCGCCACCACACACACACACACACACACACACACACACACACACACACACACACACACACACAATTAAGCAAATAAATAAAAGCAATAAATCCCCCCGAAAAAAACAAACTTTCCAACAGTTTGTGTTTCAGGTCGACTTCTTTCTTTCTTCTTCTTATTGAGGGACTTTGACGCGCACGAGGACATAACGGTCCGCGCTCGTCAACGCGGAGCAGCGGAGCTCTCTCCAACTCGCGCGCGGACACACACACACACACACACACACACACACACACACACACACACAGGCGCACGGGCGCAAGCGGAGCCCGGAAAAAAAAATCAGGCGTCCATCCAGAGACTCGCTCCCTCGCCCGTCCCGTTCCCTCGCTCCCCTCCCTCGCTCCCCTCCCTCACCCCTCTGTCTCCCTCCCCTCCATTCCCACCCCCCTGCCCCCACGAGTCCAACTCCGGCCGCTTCTTACCGTTTTTCCGTCGCGGGTTGGCTTGTTTTCGCCTCTTGCACCTCGGGCCATCCGCCATGATCTCCTGCTTCATTGATGAGTGTGGCGGTGTGGTGCGGTGTGGTGCGGTGCGGAGTGTGTGTGCGTGTGCGTATGTGTGTGTGTGTGTGTGTGTGTGTGTGTGTGTGTGTGTGTGTAGAGGGGTGAGGTGGGGGTGGAGGAGGAGGAGGAGGGGGATCAGATGGCAGCTCCTCGCATGGACTCGATTCCTTGATTTTCAGCCTGATATCTGACGGGAAACAGAGACACAGCAGAGTGGCGTTAGCGTGCGTGCATGCGCGTGCGGGTGCGAGTGTGCCTATTGGGGGGGGGGGGGGGGAGAGAATCCACTTGCACTCACGTTAAGAAAAAGAAAGAGAAAAAGAAAAAGTAAACAAGTTGCTCTGGAAATTATTATTTCCAACACACAAGTAAAAAAATAAATAAAAATTATTAAATGTAAAAATAATAATAATTATAAGAGCCGGATGGAAAGAGTGACGATTTAAAATTTAAAACTTTGTAGGAGGAAAAATGTGCATTCATTCGGGTTTCCCCCCCCCCTCTGAAAATCTGACAAAACCAACAACAAGTTTCGCTCTTCATCTGCGCTCCGTCCGGATGAAGCGCCGCCGTGTCGCCGCTAATCACCAGTGACCACTGACGGATCTTTTTCTAAGGCTTCTGGCGGCGCCTGGGCGCTTTCAGCCCGGCGACGGAGCGGCCAGAGTCCCGCCGCACAAGTTCCAGCGCAATTTAAAAAGAGGAAGAAGAGGAAGGAGGAAAAGAGAAGAAGAAGAAGAAGAAGAAGAAGAAGAAGAAGAAGAAGAAGAAGAAGAGGCTGAAATAAACACAAACAAACAAACAAACAAACAAACAAACAAACAAGAAGAAGAGGAGGAGGAAGAAGAAGAAGAGAAGGAGAAAACAGAAACGAACCTCTGGCCGCAATAAATCCCAAAAATCCCGACTGGAGATATTTAAAGGAGCGCGAGGGGGAAGGAAAAAAAATAAAAAAAACAAAAATAAAAAAACAATCTCGCGCTGGAAGGAGATACGGAGGTAACGGTGCGCCGGGGCTCGGCCGCCCGCCTCACCCGGACACAGTGGAGCCTGAGGCGGCCACAGACACGCGGCGAGTCGCGGCGGCGGAGGAGGAAAAAAACTGGGGATAAAATGAAAAAAAGATCAAATTTAAAAAAAATCTGGGAGAAAAGGGGCGGCTAAAAGTGGAGGAGAGACGCTCGCGCGGCTGCGGAGTGTCGAGTCGTAGCGAGCCGAGCCGAGCCCGAGCCGTGCGTGTCGCCCCCGCGAGAGGAGCCGTCAGTCCGCGCGGGGCTGATCAGGGCGGGCAGCAGCAGCAGCAGCAAGCGGCGGCGACGACGACGGCGGGATAGGATGGGATAGGATGGAGAGGGAAGGGAAAAGGGGGTGGGGGGAACTCTCGAGAGGTGAGCGGAAAAAAAGGAAAAGCGGTGCGCGCACCTTTCCTCCACCTGCGCAGGTAACGGCGGAGAAGTTGAGCCGGAGTTTGACGGCTCCCCCCTCCCCGCGCTTTAAATAATAAAAGGCTGGAAGAAGAAGAAGAAGAAGAAGAAGAAGAACAAGAAGAACAAGAAGAAGAAGAAGAAGAAGAAGAAGAAGAAGAAGAAGAGAAAAAACAGGGAGATGGAAAAAGAGAAGAAGGAGAAGAAGAAGGAGCTGCAGCTCGGGACTGGACCTACCTGCTGCCCAGATCTTCTCCTCCTTGATCCGCCGACTCGAGTTTGTTCTTTTTTTATGACAATTATTATTTTTCAAAAATGTCTCCTTTTCTTGGGGTGTGTGTGTGTCAAAGTTTAAAAAAAAAAAAAAAAAAAACGCGCGCACACACGCGGTGCCGCTGCTCGTCCAACAGACACGCACACACCCGGCCGAGCTTTCCTTCGCTGCCGCTGCCGCTGCCGCTACCCGAGCCGTCGGTGCGCCGCTGCAGATCCCCCGTCTTGTTTTTTTTTTTCTCCACCCACCGGTGAGAATAATAAAAAACACAGCCTGAGATTAAAACTAAAGAGTTGCTTCTGCTGCTGCTGCGTCTGCTGCTGCTGCTGCTGCGACGGCGGTGGCGGTGGTGGCGGCGGCCGGAGAGCAGGAGCAGGAGCAGGAGCGAGGAGGAGGAGGTGGAGGAGGAGGTGGAGGAGGGACGGACGGAAGGAAGGCGCTCCTGCTGGGTTCGCAGGTTTACAACTGATGTCTTCCACCCACTCCAGGAAACAAACCTGCGCGGGGAGGACTGACGTGTTACGCCTCTTCTAATGACATTTTTTTCTCTCCTCTCCCCTCCACCCTCCTCATCCTCCCCCTCTTTCCACCTCCTTTTTCTTTTCGCAACACACAGAGGAGATAGAGGAGCCCACCTCCTCCCTCCACCCCTGAAACGCACGCCACCACCCTCCACCCCTGAAACGCACGCCACCTATCTTCACGGGAGGGGATAATTGAGGAGAGCCAAACGTGAGGAGCATCTTCTGGGCTGAACGTGAAGTTGTTTCTTCTTCTTCTTCTCTTTTTTCAGCTGTGGGTGGGGTGGAGGGTAGGAGGCAGTGTGTGTTAGTGTGTGTCGGTGTCTTCTCTCCCGTTTTGTGTGTGTTTTTTCTCGTGTTTTTGCAAGGGAGACAAGAAACTTGGAGCGTGTCCACGGCGGCCGTAGTCATGTAAGGACCATTCTTCTTCTTCTTCTTCTTCTTCTTCTTCTTCTTCTTCTTCTTCTTCTTCTTCTTCTTCTTCTTCTTCTTCTGCTCGTTTTATTTTTTTTCTCCCTTTAAATTCTGCAGCGAGCGGAGGACGCGGCGGGAGGCGAACGGCAGATCATTTTTATTTTTTATTTTTATTCATTCATTCACTCCGGTCGTTTTCTGCGCAAAGAAAAGGTTTGAGAATTTTTATTTCTGACATATGAATGTTTAGAAAATCAACGCACGCTGCTAAAATGCATTTGTCGTCTTGTGTCTGATTTCGCCATTAAAATAACTGTTGTAAACTTTAAATCCTATGGATGTGAATCGATATAATCTCCTGTAATTGTTTCGGAATAATATGCAATTATTTTTTTTGTCGATTAAAAAAATGAAAAGGATTAAATAAAAGCGTGAATTTGATTTTATTCGCCTGTTTGGTTTTTTTAAGGGGTTGTAGTTTTTTTCCCCCTTCCTTTTTATTTGCACCGCGTCTCCGCCGCGTGTCACCGCAACGCGCGATTTCACCTGTGCTGCGATACCTGCCGCGCGCGGGCAGGTGCGTCGAGCGTGTGTTGGAGCGCGCGGCAGAACTCGGCGCGCACTTTGCTTTTCTGCCACTGCGGCTATTTCCTTTTCAAAAATTTTTTTTTTTTCCTTTTTTTTTTTTTTTTTTTTTAATTATTATTTTTTTTTTTTTTTAAGGCTTTTTCCTTTTTTTTTTTTTAAACGTTGCAATATCCGGAAAGATACAGACATAGGTTTATTTCACCGTTAAAACGATTAGACGGCTTCAGCGGCGCAGGAAAGCGGAATATGTGGCTTTTTAAATTCTCGTTGTAAACATTAAAAAAACAGCAAAAAAAAAAACGTGCGAACGTGGGGTGAAGCGCGTTCGGGCAGGGGTGAGGTTATGGGGGTGAGGGAGGGGGGGGGGGGGGGTGAGGGGGCGCAAGCGGGCGGGAAACCAGGTGGATCCTTCCGGATTATTGCGCCTGTTTTTATTTGTCTCGCTGGATCCGGTCGCGGCTGAACCGGATGAAACCTCGCAGTTTATTAAAGCTGCATCTCGGCCATGACACACACACACACACATACACACAGAGAGAGAGAGAGAGAGAGAGAGAGTGTGTGTGTGCCCGCGTGTGTGTGTCAGAGAGTGAGAGAGTAAGGGAGGGAGGGGAGAGAGAGGGGAGAGGTAGAGCAAGCCCCGCCCCCCGTCCCCTCTGATTGGTTATGCTAATACGGTGTCACTCCTCCCCGCACGTCGCCGCTGTTTGGCTAATTAAATCATCAATCAGAGGGGGCCGCGCTGGTCGCACGCCCCCCCCACCCCCTCCTCGTGCACGCACGCAGGCACTCCTCCTCGCATGACACGACCCCGAACCCCCCTCCTCCCAACACCATCCCTTTAAAAACACAACAACGGTAATCCGAAGAAAGAAAAAGGAGTTGAAAAAGAAATAAAAGTGTTTTTATACACAGAGAAAATACATTTAAATTATTATACAACGTTGTTGTCATCCTACTTCAGGATAAAAATTATTTTTCGTTACCAGTTGTGACCCTTGTGGTTGGTTGAGCTTTAAGATCCTCCGAGAGAGTGGGAGAGAAAGTTTTCTACCCTCGCATCGCTGCCGCGCTTTAATTATTATTTATTCATTCGTTTATTTATTTTCATTTCCTCGAGAGAAGTTGGGGGGGGGGCGGAGGGTGCTCGTGCACGTGGCCGCGGCGAGGTGCGCGAGGAGCGAGGAGGTGGGGGCTACTTCTTCTTTCTTCCTTCTTTCAGCGCGCGTAACACACACACACACACACACACACACACACACACACACACACACACACTTGAACCTGAGCTCCTCGTCTCAGTCATCCACAACAATCTGGAGAGGCACCTCTTTATTTTTCCTCTTCTTCCTCTTCTTTGCTTCTTTTTTTTTTTGGACTCGCGCGCTGCGCAGATCGGACGGGACTCGCGCGTTTTTTTTTTTTTTTTTTTTTCTTCTTCCTCCAGCGTGAAACCGGATTACAGTCGGTGTGTGACCCCGAGAGGGGGACCTCCCCCATGACCACCCCCCTCCCCCCAATTAATGAACATATTGATTTCAATGAGAGGGACAGAGAGGGGGGGGGCGCACACGTAAAGAGAGAGAGAGAGAGAGAGAGAGACTGGATTTCACCGTGTTGATTTGACGCGTCAGCTGTCAGTGAAAGGAATTCTGGGAAGAATTGATCGTTTGGAATGTGTTTTTTTCTTCTTCTAGGGAAACTGGGGGAGACTTGGGCGGTTGGGGGTGGGGCAAAATTAGAACTAATGAGCTGAGCTGTTCCTCATTTCAATCCCAAATTTCAATCATTAAAATTTCCAAAATTTATTTACTATTATTTATTTGATTATTTTTTAAATATATATTTCTCTGAATATTTTTGTTGATAATGAAGAAGAAGAAAAAAAAATCTGAAGCTGCTTTTCTTCGTCTTCATCTCCATTTAAGATTATGTATTTTTTTCCCCCTTCCACAAAAAATTTTGTTTGTCTTTTTTACCCCCGAGTCGAAATGCTGCTTCGAAAGAAAATAAAAAACAGCAAGGGGGAAAAAATCAATAAGTGGAAATGAAGCTCGGCTCTCAAATGCGTCTTAATGTCAAAACTGGAGCAGCGGCTGCAGTTGATCGCCCAGATTATAATCCTAATTTCCCCCGCTCACTGTGTGTGTGTGTGTGTGTGTGTGTGTGTGTGTGTGTGTGTGTGTGTCTCACACACACGGAGGCCGCCACTTCTTTTTCTTCTTCTTCATCAACACGAACGCTGCGGCAGGAATGTTTTCAGTTACACAACAGTGTGTGTGTTTGTGTGTGTCTTTGTGTGTGTGTGTGTGTCAGATGCTAACCCATGACTCCAAAGTTTTCATGCAGCCTTCAGAAACACACACGCGTGCGCGCGCGCACATACACACACACAGACACACATACACACACACATTGTGGGGTCGCTGCTCCTCTTTGACATGTTTTGATTTTTTCACGCGCTGATGTTCAGAAAAATATTTATTTTGCTGCTGCTGCTGCTGCTGCTGCTGCTGCTGCTGCTGCTGCTATTACATATTTTATAGATTATTTAGAAAGAAAATCCAAAAACAAAATCCTGACAGAGCCAAAATGTTTGATTTGAAATGACAAATTATTGTTTATGTTATTGAACTACAAACCACAAACGCCTGAAATCATTTTCTTCCCACTAATTTTCACACTTGCCATCATTTTTTGGGGGGTGGTGAAGAGGTCAAAGGTCACCACAGTCATTTTTGTCAAAAAACAACCGAGAGAGAGTTTTATTTTATTTAATTTTTTCTTTTGTAAATTATTAATTTTCTCCCCTCAGCAGATTCATTTCTGGAAAAAATGCCGAGACAGAAAATCAAACACTTCCTGCGCCAACGAGCGGCGGCAGCGGCGGCGGTGAGAGCGAGCGGGCGAGCAAGCAAGCGGCGGCGGAGCCACGAGAGAGATTCGCCTCCAAGCCGCCGCCGCCGCCGCCGCCACCGCCGCCGCCGCCGCCGCCGTGTGCAGCCGCTGGGTGTCCCTGATTATTGGCCTAATTTAGATCTGTGAGGAGTCACATGACGCCGGGAATCTCTCCGGGAGGAGGAGGAGGAGGGGGAGGAGGAGGAGGAGGAGGAGGAAGGAGAAAAACTGCGACGGCTCGCGCTTCATCCCCACGGTTTGAACTTTAAAACGTTTTAGGAGGGAAAAGAAAGAATGAAAAGAACAAATTGAATAATAATAATAACACTATTAATAAATATTTTTTTGCAAATGAAACAAGTGCGAGTCTTTCTTCCTGCTGGAACAGCAGCCCAGAGACGCAGCGGGGGTGAGAGGGAAGGGGGGGTGGTGGCATGAAAATAGAAAGGGGAGATTCCAAAAGTCGATGGAGGAAAAAGAAAATTCAAATCTCACCCTAAGAATTCCGCAAGCAAATTCGAAATTAATCTCGATTAATCTGCGCCATGAATGAGTGAATTCTGGGAATTATTTTCCCCATCCTCGTCTCCACACCGGGAAAACAAACCTGGCAGTCGTTTCTTTGCAGTTTCACTTCAAAAAAAGGTGTCACAAGTTTCAGAAAAAAAACTACCCAGAAGCCCCTGGGCTGGGTCACGTGACCTCAGCGGTCACGGTGCTCCATCAGTAACAAGGTTTCCACCCCCACCCCCCAGACCCCCGCCCCCACAGACAGACAGACAGACAGTCAGTGTAAGTCTGAGCTCCTGTCAGCTAGGGCTGCAAGGCCTCAGGGGTCAAAGGTCAAAGCCTCCCAGGGGGCAGATGGAGGTTGCGACGCTGCTTCTCCTCTGGGTCACTTTTTGTTTTCTTGCTTTGAATCCAGATCACCAAGACGCCCCCCCCTCCACCTGGCCTGGTTTGTGTGTCCAGTCTTAAGTGAAAACGTCCCACAATGCATTGCAGCGTGAGCTGGGAGGGTCGGGGGGGCAGGGGGACGTCCGGTGTGGGGTGGACAGGCCATTGACCAGTTTGCTTGGCTAGCCCGCTAACGATGCTAACCGCTAGCCACTTTTACACGAACAATAGGACACAACAGAGTGATGAGAGAGGTGAACTTCAACCTTACCTGACAAACCTGGGAGGTTTAGGCCTCTGCTCCCTGGGCTGCTCCCTCCAGGCTGCAAGAGGCAGTGCACGCGCCATCTAGAGGACCCATAGAAAAATATCAATCAAGACATTCCGATTAAAAAAAAAAGCCAATGAGTCGGCTGCTGGCTGCGTCCGATGAGAAAACATAAACATTTTGTGTACAGTGTGGACAGGTGCGGACACGAGGGCCGCTCTGCTCTCAGCCACCACCGGGTGGTGGTGCTGCAAGTTTTGTTTGAAAGAAGAAAGATGAAAACGAAAACATATTCAACGACGCGACAACAAATTCAACTTTTGTACAACTTGAAAAAAAAAAACGTTCTGATCCTGTTGCTGCCCATTTCCTTTCACTTTTCTCTCTGAGCGTTGTCTCTCTGGCTCCGCCCACATCAAACCACATGTAAAGTCCTGCCCCAAGGGGGCACCAACCACCATCACCGCCACCACCACCGCTTGTTAATGGGGGACAATTAAGGTGGCGGCTTGTGATGTAGCAGAGACCCTTAAAAAAAAAAAGAAAGGAAAAACACTATGAGGCGAATTTAGTTTGAGGTGGAGGAGGAGGCGGAGAAGGAGGATGAAGAAGGAGGAGGAGGAGCAGGAGAAGGAAGAAGAGCAGGAGAGGAGGGAAGAGGAGGAGGAAGGAGGAGGAAGAGGAGAGGAGGGGTAGGAGGAGGAGGCATCTGATCCGCTCGCTGCAGGCCGACACGCAGCACAAACACAACTATTGATTTTTGTTTATTTTTCTTTTTTTTCCCTCCTTCTCCTCCGTCTTGTTGGTCTTGTTAGCCGCGGCAGACGCAGCGCTGGCTGCTACAAACGAGCAGCAGCGCCACTGATTGGATGGAGAGAGAGGAAGAGCCAAGGACTCCTGCCTCTCACTTCTTTCTTTCTTTCTTTCTTTCTGCTGGAAGGAGGTCACATGACCAGCGGCCGACCGGCAAAACTTTCCCGTTATTTACTTTTTTGGGGTTTTTTTTGTTGCTTTTTTTGGTCAGAAAAATAACACTTCACTTTACTGGATGAACTAACTGGTTGCAAAACTTCTTCATCGCCGTTTCATGGTGGCGTCGAGGTGCAGCAGTAGGACACACACACACGCACACACACGGGCTCAAGTGTCACTTCCTGTTCCGGCTCCTCCCACACACAGTTTACTTGCACGTGCCGATGGGGCAAAGTGAAATAAAATTTCCTGCCAGCTCCTAGCCGTTAGCTGCTAGCATTTAGCTGTTTCCCACCATCACCATTTAATCATCATTTGAATGGTACCCACCACACACACACACACACACACACACACACACACACACACACACACACACACTCACACACAAATACTTTGCCCTTTGACCCCCCTGGTTAACCTTGACAACTAAGGACGGAGAGATGGACTGACGGATGGAGTTGGTAGGCGGGGCTTCCCGACACCGACCAATTGGCAGTCGCTGCACTTTGACTACACTTACTTGACAAATATAGAAAAAAGAAGAAAAAAGAGGAGGATTCTGATTGATCCCCCTCCGCAGGACCAAGGAAAAAACACCACATCTTCTTTGTATCATTTCTGGAGAAGAGCAGGAAGCAGCAGCAGAAGAAAAAGCAGAAGAAGCAGCCGACGAAGGAGAAGAAGGAGAAGAAGAAGAAAAGAGTGGAGTTATTGCGCGGCGGAATGAATAATTGACGCTGTCCCGCCATGAATAATTAATCAAACATTTGAATAATTGTTGTAGCTCTAATCTGGACAGACACTCGCACACATACATCCCAGTTTACATCCTCTCAGGACATGAAAGAGCGAATTAAAAGATCTAACCTACATCCCACCACCGCTGCCTTTTCCCTTTTTACCCCCCTTTTTTTTTTACCCCCCATCCCCACGTGCCCTCACCCCCATCGCTACTGTGAGTCTCCTATAAAACACACACACACACACACACACACACACACACACACACACACACACACACAAGACTGGGAAAAGAAAGAAGGAAGTGGGAATCACGGCCCCGGAAAAGTCAAATCTTACCAGGTCAAACTTGACCAGGATTCCTGGGAAAAGTCCTATCATCAACTTCGCACTTCATCTCTCTCTCTCTCTCTCACTCACACACACACACACACACACACACACACACACACACACACACACACACACACACACACAAAGCAACTCCCGATACTCGAAACTGTCCAACGGCAAACTTCTGTCCAGCCTCGGCGTCTCAACGTCGGCGGATTTGGAATAAAATAAAATAAAAGCGTGGGAAAAGTCGGGATGATCGACGGAGCAGGAGCAGCGGCAATGCTTCCTCACTGTCAAACAACAAGAAATGCCACTTCGTTGTCATCGCTCTTTATAGAAAAAGAAAGAAAGCCAAAGACCAAAGACGGGAACTTGGCCTTTGAAGCCAGGCAGGACAGAACGTCGCAAAACTCTTTGTTTTTGCCCCACACAGTGCCAGACCTTTGAAAACGTGCCAACAGTGGAATCCAACATGGCTTCCAAAGGACACATCAAACAAGGTCATGTGACCAGTCATGTGACTGGTGGAGGATTCCAGCAGGAGTGTGACATCATCAACCTCGAAATCATAAACTTCCTTCTGCATTTTTTTTTTGTTTTTTTTTTACCGCAGTCACGTTGTAATGGTGGTAGTTCTCATCACCTGATTGGTTGTTAGTGCTGTTAGCCTCCTCTGGCTTTAGCTAACATTGGCAACCAAGGTGTTGCCAAAAAACTGGTGGAAAAATAGATTTTGTGGCTTTTCCCCCTGAAACTTCTTTCGAAGAATTTCGTCAAGAAAATGAAGGTTTGGAACTGGGATCTTTGGACATTGGTGGGCGCTAGGTTAGGGTAGATTAGGCTGGGCTAGGGGAGGCTTGGTTAGGCTGGACTTGGCTAGGCAAGGCTAGGCTTGGTTAGGCTAGGCTAGGCTAGACTAGGTTAGTGAGGCTTGGTTCAGCTAGTCTAGGTTAGCAAGGGTTGGGTAGGCTCGGCTTGGTTAGGCTCGGCTTGGTTAGGCTAGGCTAGACAAGGTTGTCCTCGGCTAAACTAGACTAGGCTCAGCTAGAGTTGGTGAGGCTAGGCTAGATATACTAGGCTTGGCTGGGTTAGGCTAGACTAGAGTAGGCTAAGTTGTGCTTGGCTAGACTAGGCTAGACAAGGCTAGGCTAGGCTAGGTTGTGCTCGGCTAAACTAGACTAGGCTCAGCTAGACTTGGTTAGGCTCGGCTAGATATACTAAGCTTGGCTGGGTTAGGCTAGACTAGAAGGGTTAAGTTGTGCTTGGCTAGACTAGGCTAGACAAGACTAGGCTAGGATTGGTTAGGCTAGGCTGGGCTAGGTTAGGCCAGTCTCTCGCTCCACTGCAGGATCAATATTAAGGATTCTTTTGGTCATTTTTCCTTCTTTTTCTGCCACCTCTTCCTGCCGCGGTCGCTCTCCGATGGCTCTTTTGATGGGCGGCGGGCCGGCGGCTGCTTGTCAAACTCCGCCGGCGGCTTTTTGAAGAGACTGTCAGCCACAATTGACTGCGACAATTACGGCAGCGGCGGCCGAGCGGAGCACTTACAGGCTAATTTACATGTCACTTTGTCGAATTAAAGGATGCTGGGGGGGCAGAAAAAAGATATTGCGCTTTCTGCTCCTCCTCCTTTACTCCACCCCCCCCCCCCACCCCACCCTCCCTCCTCTCTTTATTCCTCGCCGCCTTGTAAACTGTAATTTGTTCCTCCGAGGGGGAACCTGCTCGCCGGCGCCGCCGCTCGCCATTTCCATTTGAAAGGAGCCAATCACCAGGCCACTGCTGAGCCTTTTGTCCAGCGGTGGTCGGGGGTGCTTGTCGGTGTTGCTTGGGGGGAGGGTTAACCTTCTGTCGAGGTGTTTTATTTTTCCCCCTCCTTCCTCGCGATGCTCCGATCTTCACCGATACATCCTGGAAGCTTCCTGCTCAGGAAGGGGGTTGGGCAGGGGGGGACCCCCATACAACCCCACGCTCCCACCTCCTGACCTTTGACCCCATCGATTGGTCGCCTGGCCTTCATCTGATTGGACGAACCCTCACTTTAAAAAAAAAACAACCAAAAAACAGCTGTTAGAGTCTGTTGATAACAGCTAACAGCTTCTGATTGGTTGGAGGGCACAGGAACAGAAGGGGCGGAGCCTTATCTTCTTTTTTAGCCCCCTCCCTCCGCAGAGGACTCCTCCTGATTGGTCCACTGGCTCTCCGACTGGCTAGAACAGAAGGCATTCAGACGAGAGGCTTTCAAGGGTAATCTACCTGTTGGTGATGGTGGGTGTGGGGGCGTGGCTTCACCACCAGGTGGCGCTCTCACTGTTCCACGCTGGTAAATAAAGTAAAGGCACGGTCCACTCAAAAAACTGCCCCTGATTTTTTTTTTTATGGTTCAAACCCGACTCAGTGATTCACTTCACGTTTGTTTCTTTGCCACATAAGAAGAAGAAGCAGGAGAAGAAGAAGACAGAGGACAAGAAGAAGAAGCAGGAGAAAAAGCAGGAGAAGAAGAAGACAGAGGACAAGAAGAAGAAGCAGGAGAAGAAGAAGACAGGACAAGAAGAAGAAGCAGGAGAAGAAGAAGAAGAGCAGCAGTTCTTCATCTCCTGCTTCCTCCTGAAGTTCCTCTCTCCCTCTGACAGGCTGTTTGTGACAGGTGCAGTGTGAGTGCATGAAAGTGTGTGTGTGTGTGTGTGTGTGTGTGTGTGTGTGTGTGTGTGCCTGCTCTCCCCTCCCTCCCGCTCTCTTCCTCTCTCTCTCTCTCACACACACACTCCTGCTGTTCTTTCACACACACACACACACACACACACACACACACACACACACACACACACACACACACACGCACAGTAGAGGAACAGCAGGTTGATGGGATAATGCCCATCATCTGTTGCACCGTGTCATTTCTCTCCGCCGTAACCTGCTTTTGTAACCGCCCCGCACGCACACACACTGGTGTACACACACACGCACGCACACACACACACACCCTTTCAATGCATCCATTATGCAGTGCCGCAGTAATTCAGGCCTCTGCGTACGAACAAGTGAAGAAGAAGAAGAAGAAGCAGAAGAAGAAGCAGTGAAAGAGGTGAAAGGAATTCACCGACGCACAGTGTGTGTGTGTGTGTGTGTGTGTGCGTCTCCATACAACATGACACACATATCACTGATCGCACCTTGCCCAGACCCTGTGTGTGTGTGTGCGTGTGTGTGTGTGTAATGGCACACACACACACACACATTGCAGGGATTGTGCAGCCGGCTTACAATAATCATCGGAATAAACCCCCCCAACCCTCCTCCCCCCCAAACCCCATCCCCACCCGCAGGGACGAGAATGACCTAATCCAGATTTGATGGTCATTATACTTCTACTCTGCGAACACACACACACACACATAGGCACATAAAACACACACACAAACACACACATACAGCCACACACAGAAGAGATAATCTCAATCTGCGTCCCGCCACCGTAAAACCCAACCTGGCCGCCCCCCCCCCCCCAGGGCCTGTTCTACCAATCCACAATCCAGGAAAACAACCACACACACACACACACACACACCCTTTTTTTTTCTCTCTCCAATTTCTCTGTGTTTGTTTTTCCGCCCGGCGACAGCGACACCAGTATCAAAGTGGATGTAGGTTACTAATCCCCCAGATTATTGAGCCTTTAATTAATTGCACAGTTTTTTTTGCAATAAAGCGGGCGGATGGATGGACGGGTGACTGTGTGTGTGTGTGTGTGTGTGTGTGTGTGTGTGTGTGTGTGTGTGTGTGTGTGTGTGTGTGCGTGCGTGTGCGTGTGGGATTAGCGTGTGGACAGGTGGGCAGATTTAAACGGACACATGTTGAGACTGAAGGGGAACTCGGAGCCGAACAAAGAGGGATATTTTTTTCATTTTTTTATTACGGTTATTATTCCGTGGAAACTCTCCAAGTCTCCACTCTCGTGTGTGTGTGTGTGTGTGTGTGTGTGTGTGTGTGTGTGTGTGCAGCAGTAACAGACCGCCCAGTCCGGCTCAACGCTTCAGGTTTTTTTTTTGGCAGGTTGTCGAGGTTGTTTGCACGTTGTCGCTTATTTTGTGTTTTTTCCCCTTTCTCTCATCTCTCCCTCCATCCCTCCATCCCTCCATCCCATCAGGCCTCACTTCACTAAATAAACAACACACAACAACAACAACAACGACAGCAGCGTTCCACCTGTTCCAGCCCTCAATGGTGGGCTAAACTGGGTTTGTTCCTGGTGGGAAGAGGCTTCGGGAATGTTGTTGCTGGGATGAGTGAAGTCCTCGGGCAGCACGACCGGCCATTGAAAGCATCCGTGGGAGTCGTAGCTTTTTCTTTCCTTTTTTTGGCACTGACGGCTCAGTTGGGAGGTGTTTTTCATTTTTTCATTCACTCTTTATTATTATGTTTTTTCACCAAAGTTTAGTGGGAGTGCTCTCACTGATCTCCCTGAACTTTCACTTCAAACGCAGCGGAGACAAACTTTATTTTCCCCTTTTGCCCTCGTTGGGTCGCTAGCAGCAGCAGTAGCGGCGGCAGCGGAGGTTGTTGCTAGCGCTGCCAAACGAGCAAAGCAGCAGCAACAGCCAACATGCCCACTACACCCTCACTGCAGCAACCAAAGAGCAGCAACCGGCTCGCTTCACTCGCAGCAAAATAACAGCTATGACTTGAAGTTTCAAAGTTTGAGCAACGAATACAGACTGTTGCTGAATTAGCCACTTAGCTGTAGCGCTGACAGCTAGGTTTGTCTCAAACGTTAGTAATGACGGTTAAAGACTGCGCTAGCTCTGCCTTTTCAGCACCGCTGAAGCACTCCGAACTACGACGGGAACTCGCTAGCTTGCTAGCATTAGCCGCTCACATGTAGCGCATTAGCTGCAAAATAGTAAAAACAAATAAAATAAACTGGGAACTAGGAGGAAGGACAAATTAATTCATACTCTGAGACGATCGTTCACATCTTTTTTTGGTGCGTCTCCTGAGAAGAACAATTTGCCAGAAAAAATAAAAAACTCAATGTGATTTTTTTTTTTTTTTTACCTTCACGCCTGTCACTGCCGCTCGCTTTGGTGAGGTGTTAACGCCGTTAAACGGGAGACGTTCTCCCCTTTTTTCGGAAGCGCGTGCGCTCCTCATTTAACTCCAAAAAAATCGTCAATTAAATTCAAATGATAATCAAAAATTACATCTCGATGAATAAAACATTGCGAGTAGCACGTCGGCTGAGCGTCGGCTGCTAAGCGTGTGCACCGCTGCCACCGCCCTCGCCGCTGCCGCCTCGTCTTCACTCTCATTATCGGCAGCCTGCAGCAACTCTGACTTTCCCCTCGTTTTTTTCTCTTTCTCTTCCTCCACTCCTCCGACCGACCTCTGCGCTAGCCGCTAGCGGCTACAGAGCGCAGATCGCTCAGGCTGCGCCTGTCATTTTTTTTGTGTGTGTGCTACGCTGGTTTGAAAGGGAGCATCGACGCGAACTAACGTAACTCAGGCTAAAAATAAGAAGCTAGCATTAAATAGCACTGGGGATCCGTGAAGCTAAATTTACAGCATTCGCATGGTAAATTAAAAGTTATCAAAAGTTTTCCCTAAATCTTTATTTATTTATTTTTTGATCACATGAATTGAAAACAGATATGAATCCTTTCGGAGGATTCCTCCTTTCTTCTTCTTCTTGTTTTTTTGCTTTTTTTCCACACAGACGCTCACTAAAGCCTCTTAGCAAAAGCGTGTAACACATACACATAGGCACGCGCACACACACACACACACACACACACATATGCACACACACCTCCCGCTGACCAGACAAGCGGGAGTTTTCAGGCGCAGTGCTCCAATCAAATTTTGGTCGCCTATTTTTGGGGGCCACCGGGAGCAGGGAGGGTGGGAGGGACGGGGGAGGTGAGGGGAGGACGGGGGTCTCGGCTGTCAATAGGTGCAGCCAGTGTCAGTAGTCCTTCCCGTCAAACGGGCGGCTGACAAAGGGGCGGCGGCGCATGGGAACGGGGCAGCAAGGTGAAACTAATGCCGCGGATGTTTGATTCATCAGGGCCTCATTGTTGGCGGCCGCGGCTGATTGTGAAGGCGCAGTCAAGCAAAAGGGGTGCGGAGTAATCAGTCGGATTTATGGCGGTGCCCAGGGCCTCGGTGAGAGGGGGGGTGGGTGGGGGTGGGGGGGATGGTGGAGGGTGGAGGGGTGGCACAGGAGAGGAAAAACAGCCGGATGGAGGAATGGAGTTTGCAGTTTACGGAGTCTGGAAGCAAGAAAATAAAAACAGGTTAGCCAGCTAACATTGCTTTCTAAACAAGAAGTGACATCACCACACACACACACACACACACACTGACACACACACACACACACACACACACACACACACACACACACACACCAAAATGTGTGTGGGGGAATCTCGCGGGCCAACGACGATGATGATGCTACTGCTAACTGCTAACTGTAGCCTTGGCGCTAACAGCCGTTCCCTGCATGTTCTTAAGGAGCCCCACAGCTACCAATATCAATGCTAACTCGAGCCTGGCTGCTAGCAGCATGTTCTCTTGGGGCCTGAAGCTATTAGCATCAATGCTAACTAGCCCAAAACAGAAGGGAAAAAAAGCTGCGACTTTGCGACACGTTCATTTCAGTCGCACCTGTTTTTACGCATTTTAAATTTGCTTGGTGAAGGTTCATACGTGTGTGTGTGTGTGTGCGCGTGCGTGTGTGAGTGTCTGCATGTGTGTGTGTGGTGTGTGTTAAACACAAAATAGTTGCCATTCCTTCGCAGCAGCAGCAAAAAATAATAATGAAAATAAAACTAAAAAAAAAACTCTTCTCTCCCACAACACACTCACCTCACATCATGAGTCCCCCCCCCCCCCTCCCCTACTTTACCCCCCGGGCCCCCCTTTCCTTCCCCCTTCATCCCTCCATCCGGCCGCTCTGATTGGTCGTCACGCCGTCAGGAGACAGATGTAGGGCGAGCGGCGGCTTAGTCGTGCCACTCTTAAGCCTGATGTGGAAGTTTTATATGCAAAGAGGTGCAGAGGGGGAGGGTGGGGGAAGGTTGGGAGGGAGGGAGGGTGGGAGGGAAACAGGGGAGGGGGGGGGGGGTTTGAACTGATTAGGATAATTCCTGCTTTTAATACAGCTGTCCCTCCAGCTTAAGGTAAACCAAATGTTGCCATCGGAGATTAGTGTACCTTGGCTGGTTATTAGCAACCCCGCCCCCGCCTCCCCCCTCCCGCCTCTCCCCTCCACCCTCACTCACACACACACACACACACACACACACACACACACGTCAGTCGTCTGTAAAGCCGCTCACTCTCTCCTCCCTCTCTCCCCCCTCACCGGCATTAATTTGAGAAAGAAAAGAGGCGGGAAGGAGCTGAGAAGGAGGAGAGAGGAGAGAGAGGGGGGGGGGCAAGGGGGAGGTGAAGAAGGAGAAGGGGAGGAAAAGAAGGGGGAGGTAGAAGAAGGAGGGAGGAGGAGACGGGAAGAAGGTTGTTGCAACTTGATCTGCATCTGCACCTGTTGGGGAAGTGTGTGTGTGTGTGTGTGTGTGTGTGTGTGTGTGTGTGTGTGTGTGTGTGTGCGGGCCCAGGGAGGGAATGCCATGACATTCCCGACCGGTTCTCACCGACCCGACCTGCGACGATGGACATTGTAGGCTAATGCTAAAGAAATGCTCGACCCAACCACAGCTGAACACCACCAAACTGCCGGCCATGATGTTAACACACGCCAATAAGAAGTTCACTCTATTTCCCACCAGTGACTGTGTGTGTGTGTGTGTGTGTGTGTGTGTGTGTGGAGGCATTAAAAAACTGGCGGCACGACAACGATGATGATGATGATGATGATGATGATGACGTTCAGCCTCAGAGTGTCGATGAATGACGAGATGCAACAGATGTACAGGTGCACACACACACACACACACACACACACACACACACACACTAGTAACCTGATCCTCAGACTTAAAGCTCAGCTCTTACTATAGCTATTACAGAGTTCCTAAAATTCAGACTGGGACAGCGAGAATCGACCGCCTGTTTTTGTAGTTTTTGTATTTTTTTCTTTTTTACTAATTTCATAATCTTGGCGAAAACATTATTTTCTTTTGATGGGACCCTGCCACTCGTAGGGGAAAGTGGGGGAGAGGGGGAAAGGTGGAGCAGTGACTCGGCGGAGGTGATAACGCCACTTGCATCCGCCTGCGTGACTCCAGAGGCTACGCCTCGTTGGCTGATGCTCAACAATAACAAAACACGCCGCTTCTCTCTGGCTCTCACATACACACACAGACACACACACACACACGGAGGTCACAGGGCTGCAGACGATGGAAACCATCATCCCGGACACTGACCCTGCGCTAACGTACGCTAACGTGCACTAACGAGCGCGGCGCAGCTAATGCAGAAGAATTCCTGTCGCCAGACATTTGGAGCGCACGCTAACGCAGCCTGATAACGCCGTGTGCGTGAGTATGTGTGCGTGCGTGTGTGTGTGTCAGACACAGGGACACACTGGAACCATGTGTTAAACCAAAATTGGATCGTTTCAGCCCCAATTTGAGGTCGTTAAGCTTGTTACCTCGCCTTTGCTCGTTAGCTTGTTTTGGCTTAAGTGGCTAACTGTGCAGCGGATATCCTTCCCGTCCAATCGGGAAACAAAATAAAAAACAACCCTGACCAATCAGGTGCCGGGAGGGGAGGGAGGCAAGGGGGGATCAGTGGCCAGAAAAAGTTGTAGAGGTTTAAAAAAAAATAAAAAAAAATAAAAAGTTTACACTTTATTAGCACTGCCGAATGCCAGAGTGTATGAGTCGTTCACCTGGCGGGGAAAAAATGGGAGGAGCTCCCACAGGAAGTGAGTCTGACACGACAGGAAGTGAGTGGGGCTGATGTGCTTCTGCTCCGCTCGGTGGCAGCAAGCCATGCAAAAGGTGCGTTTGCACGACAAAGCAATTTCTTCGAAGTGACATACTGGACAGCCGGAAGCGGGGGGGGGTGTTAAGGGAGGTCGGGGGGTCGGAGGGGTCGTGGGTGGGAGGGGCGGGCGGGGGATGTCAAAGCTGCTGCTCATATGTAAAAAGCGAGGGGGGGGCGCGGAGCAGCGGAGCAACGCCGCTGCCACTTCAGGTCGTCCGACACTGGATGAAGTCACATGACAGCTGGGGGACTTGACCCCCCCTCCCCTGTCCAACCCCCCCTTCCACCCTTCCTCCCCCGCCGCCCGACCTGTCGGAGGGGCGATCGACACTCTGGGACGGCGAGAGAGAGAGAGAGAGAGAGAGAGAGACAGAAGGTCGTCCTGTCGTTTCCTCTCAGCAACATTTCTGATGCGTCGCCATTTTTCTTCTTTTTCTTCTCTTTAAAGGAGAAAAAAAAAGATGGAGGTGAGAAGGAAAAAGGAATGTGACAGATTCCTGGTGAGCTTTTATTTAAAAAAATGTTTTCTTTATTGTATTTGCAGCGTGCATGCATCCCCCAGAGCGAGGGAGCCTGTGTGTGTGTGTGTGTGTGTGTGTGTGTGTGTGTGTGTGTGTGTGTGTGTGTGTCGGCAGGCAGCACTGATGAACTCAGCACAATGTGTCTGAATGGGGCTGTTTTGGCAGCTGAGACAGCCGAGGCCCAACCTGCAGGTCAGAGATAAACGGCCCCTCGCTGCTCCGAGCTGGGGGGTGGGGGGGCGCGGAGAGGCCACATTATTGCTAACCAGCAAACATGACCAAGATCTGTTGTCATTAGATCAAACTCCCAAAAAAGAAACAAGCGACAGGCTCCGCCCCATTCTGCTGCCCCCTCCTCCCCCTCCAGATTTTTCCTGCGACAGACAGACAGACAGACGAGTTCCCCCCCAAAAAAAACTTCCCAACGGCTCCAACAGATGTGAGAGATTAGCAGCCAATTAAAGGACCTGTTTACTTTCAAAAAAAAAAAAAGCAACAAAGAAAAAAGAAAAAAGGTAATCGCTGTGATCTCCTCCTCATCGTCGTCCGACCAGGGGCCTCCCTCCCTTAATGACTCAGACCAGCGCCGTGAACTCCAACCTGCCGCCAGCCGGGCGGCCGGGCGGCCGACAGGAAGTGGCTCCAATCACGGCCAGGAAGCGATAAGGACGGATTCTTTTTTTTTAAGAGGTCTGCGGCAGGAAGCGAGAGAGAGGCAGGAGGTGAAGGTGCCGCGCTGGAATAGAAAAAAGAGGAGAAGAGAAAGGGGACGTGGCCTTGGGGGAGGGGGGGCAGCGGAAGCTGCGAGCTGCATTTAGGAAGGAAGTGAGGTCACGGCGCCGCAGGTTGAGGTCGGGGACAGGGGAGAGCAGGAAATGATGGAGGAAAATGTATAAATTGATGAAAAAAGTGTTTCTGATGCATCTTTTTCTTCCTCTTCTCCTTCTTCTTCTTCTTTGGTGGCCTTGCCCGGGACGTCGGCCACGCCCGCTTCCTGTTCAAGATGCATGGAGGGGAAATTGTCCCGCTCGCTCAAGGATGAAGGTTTAGAGAAAAAATAAAATAAAATAACCCCCCCCCCGCCAACCCCCACCCCACCGCTGGCTGCAAACAGCAGGGGTGCGGAGCTACAAAGTCACTCTGACAGCATTTCATCTCCACCTTCAGTGGACAGAGGTGGATTAGAGCGCCACCTGTGACTGCAGCTGTCAGGTTAGTGTGTGTGTGTGTGTGTTGGGGGGGTCCCAACCCGTCCTGGCTGGGGGAGAGACCCGGCTGCTTTATCTCTGAGGTGGGCCGTCAGGCCGTCAGTCATTCAGGTGGTATCAGGCTCCGCCCACCTCAGCTCCTCAAGAAAAAAAAAAAAAAAAAGCTTCCCACCCAAAAAAAAAACTAAAAACTAAAAACAAGAAAAACAGCCTTCACCCAGCAGTGGAAAACTTGTTTTATTTTGGGAAAAATAAAGGAATGAAAGTCTTGATGTTGGCAGGTCTCCCTGAAAAACAGGTGAGGAAAAAAAACACCAAAAAACACCCCCCCTTACCTCCTCCCTCCTCCCTCCAACAGGTGGCGTCACTCTGGAATGACGAAGAGCAGTAACAGCGGCGGCCAACAGGAGCGGCCACGCTGAGGTCATGGGAACCTGGCGCGAGCAGGAGGTGGAGGGAGGAGGGAGGAGGGCTGGGGGGTTTCCTCAGTCAGGACTCCGCCCCCCAATCGAGGGGCGCCTTTCTTCTTCTTCTTCTTCTCCTTCTTCTTCTTCTCAAAGCAGAACTTTGGCTCCAGAAGTTCCTCCTCCTCACTTCCTCTTAGCACTCACAGCAATGCTAGCAACAATGCTCGCAGCAGCGCTAACATTAATGCTAACAGCAGTGCTCACAGCAATGTCGGCAGCAGCACGAACAGCAATGCTACCTGCGGCGCTAGCAGCAGTGCTCGTGTTTGGCTCCTCCCCCTTCCAAAGTGCAATCACCACCTCGGTGAGCCCCTGCTGCACGTTGCTTTTCTTCTAACTTTTTTTTCTCAGCGGGCGGGCGGTCAACCCCGCAATGGGATGGGATGGCGTCCAGCGGCGGCATGTAGGCCATGTCCCCACTGAGCATGCTCTCACGCTGAGCTCATCCATGAGGTCACCGCTGGGAGCTTCAGGTGGAGGAGCCACGGAGACAAAGAAGAAGAAGAATGTTGAAGAGTGTTTTGGCAGTCGCTGGGCGGGGCCTCCTGCACGCTCAGCCAAGAGGTGATGCTGCCGTCCGCCCTCAGGGGGCCCCGCCCACTCCACTGGTCCCACCCACTCCAGAGGCCCCGCCTCCACCCCCTCTCTCTCGCTGCTCCATTTCCGCTCAGATCCACAGAGGCAGGAGGAGGATGACATCATCATCATCATCATCATCATCATCATCATCATCATCATTTTTCCTCATGCGAATTGGAAGACGATCCCGCAGGCTAGCAGCTAGCAGCCAGGTAGCATCCCAGGAGGTCGGAGCGCCGGTGATGAATGACTGGAGCACGACTTCATGGGACTGAGGGTGGGGAGAGAAAATCAATCTCTCGCCTCATTAGAAACAACCTGACCGGCCAGCAAGGGTCACATGACCAGGGAGTCACATGACCAGGCAGTCACATGTTGTCTAGGGGAGCTCATGTGACCTCATTAGCAAATATAAAAACAAAAACAAAAAAAAAACAGAAAACAAGTTTTTCTGCTGCAGTTCTTCTTCTGTGGTGTCCCCCACAGACCAGCCAAGAGGTCCGGAAAAACTTCCCATAATTCCCCATTTTTACTTCCTGGTTCAGAAGCCAATTGCCTCTTTAACTTCCCCTCTCACCAGCAGGCCTCCATGGACTTCCCTGCAGACCCACCCCCTTCCGTAATGTCACAAAGGGTACACAAAAAACACACCAAAAAGTTTTCACCCAGATTCAAAAGTCGTTTCAGTGCAAAAAAAAAAAAAAAAGTGTTTTGCACAATTTGAGTTTTGCACGTGAACTACAGCGGAGTGATCTCAGTGTCGTTAAAACATCGCATCAAGCCGGCACTCGGCAAGTTGGAAGATAAAAAAAAAAAATGCCACGTGTACTGCAGGGATTGATCATGACGGAGGCTTGATCTCCGGATCCCTCCTCTAATTCCCCGCTGGGCCGGAACCTCGTATCGCTGAGAGGTGATGTGTTGTTTCAAGGACCATGAGCAAATGTGTTTGAATTGGCTGCAGCGGCGGTGGCGAGGAGGAGGTGGAGGAGGTGGCGGAGGAGAGGGGGGCACCTTTCAGATTCCAGCCAGGTCCAAAAACAATCCAGAGTCCCAGTTTAATGAGCGGTGACTCACGGATGCTCGTCCAATGGAGGGAAGGTACGTTCTCACATGGCGGCGTGATGTCACTGGGGGGCTGGGGGTGGTTGGTGAGTTTTAGCAGAAAAAGAATATCAGGAATCTCGATCAGGCGGAGGAGTTGGAGGGGGAGAGCCGTGGGAGGAGGAGCAGGAGGAGGAGAGGGAGGAGGAGCAGGAGAAGACAGAGCCTCTGGGAGGACGACCAGCCCGGGAAGTGAATCATCCGGATGCAGAAAGACAAAAATGTTTTTTCAAAAAAGGAGGCGGAGCTAAAATTGCGTCAGGTCGGTTGGTTGGTCAGTGTCGGTGACCTCATTCCTTCCAAAAAATCCTCGAAAGCCGTACAAAAAAACCAAAAAAACCCTCCTGCAGTGGCACCACCCTGCAGGCCCAGAATACGACGTGTCGCCAGCGTCTCCAAGCACGTGTGTCATGTGACACAGTTTGTTTCCACTTCCTGTAGCTTCCTTTTCACTTCCTGTTGCTGCTGTTGCTCCACCCTAACCTTCCATTCCCCCACCAATTCAAAGTGAAATACTTGCAGCCGTTTGACACAATTAGCCCCCCCATCCCCCCACTTCATGGCCCTCCACCCTCCACCCCCCCAACGCCGGATGGCCCTCATTATCACCAGCGCCGCAGCCTCTTAGATAAGTTATAATGAGGCACCAAAATGTTTCACATTTCGCCTTTTCTTACTTTTTTTCCCCCTCAACCTCTCCCTCTGCCCCTTCCAAGCCCCCTCCCCCACCCCACAGTCACACCGCCCGCTTCAAAAGACGCCCACTTCAAGCTAATTAGCGGCGCCGTCAAACGCTGCTCTTGTTGGCCCCGTGTGCGTGGCGTGGAGGGGAGGTGGCGCGGAGGAAGAGAGGAGCAGGGGCGCTAATAGCTAACAGCTAACAACAGCAGGATGGAGGTTCTCCTGCTTCAAGACTGAAGCCATTACGTCCAATTTGTGACAACTGATGTCAGCATGGCAGTAATGGCCGCCGCCGCCATGGCTTTCAGTTTGAGGCCTTGAGCTTCATTTTCATCCTTCAGGCAGCAGCTGCTGCTGCTGCTGCTGCACTGCTGCCACTGCTGCAACGACTGCTACTACTGTTACCACCACTGCTGTTACTGCTAATGCTGTTACTGCTGGTGCTGCTGCTACTCCACTGCTGCTGCTGCCACCACCTGGTCAGGATCTCTCAATGTTCCCA
This sequence comes from Nelusetta ayraudi, assembly GCF_046127955.1. Taxonomy (NCBI): domain Eukaryota; kingdom Metazoa; phylum Chordata; class Actinopteri; order Tetraodontiformes; family Monacanthidae; genus Nelusetta; species Nelusetta ayraudi. The sequence goes on along the minus strand of NW_027466323.1, from coordinate 152,822 downwards.
CCACGGAGCTACTTGGCGTCCACGGGCGTGCGAGAGGAACAGGAAGTGCGTGGGACCGGGGGAATCACCACCTCCCTCCCCTCACTGCTGTGACTCCTCACCCTCCTCCTCTCTCCTCCTCTTCTTCCTCCCCACATCTGCAGATCAAATTCCTGGACAGCAGCGACTCGCAGCAGCTAGTTATCCTCATTAGAAGGCCAACAGCTGGTGGGCGTCCCCCTCTTCTTCTTCTTCGTCTTTTTCTCCTTCTTGGTCTTCTTCTTTGGTTTGCATACAAGCCCAGAGGTCCGCTGGAAAGTCACAAAGAGTGACGAAAAAAACCTTAAAACTTCCCAACCATCCCTCCAGCTGAAACACGCTGCGGCTTCACTTCCTGGTTCTGCCGACAGTTGAATGCTGGGACTTCCTGTCTCAGCCGCAGCCTCCTCCACCTGGGACTTCCTGTATCCGGGAGTCCCCCCACAACAATTTAAACACTCCAGCAAAGAGCAACAGAGTTCACAGCTGCAAAATGCAGCTCCAGTCCAGCTCCCCTGTCCCTGCGAGACCCTCTGTGATGTCACAAAGGGATCACAGCCAGGTGTGTTGGCTAAGAGGGGACCAGGTCCAGGGGACCGGAACGCCGGTCTGGCCCGCTCGGGGAGGAGGAATCAACGCATCAAACGACCACCAACAGAGGAGAGTAGACTCCCCCCAGCCCCACTCCTACTTGACCTTCCTTGACCTCTGACCTCCTGACCTCACAGCGTTCCAGCTGACGGAGCTATAGGTGTGTTTTTCTTGCCTGAGAGCTGAACCTTGGACCTCACCTGACTGGCTCTGGTAGAGCAGCCAGCACAAACCCCTGCGTGCGTGCGTGCATGTGTGTGTGCCTGTGTGTGCGTGCGTGCGTGCCTGTGTGTGCATGTGTGTGTCTTTTTCCTTTCCCATAATCCCGCTGCCTGTAGCCGAGCCTCAGAGCCCCATAAAGCTGTCAGTGAACATGTCGGACACGTCACCTTCGCTGGCCTTTCTCACACACCTACACACACACACACATTCTGGTGGTCCTGTGACGTGTTTACACACTGCAGTGATTTGATTTCTGCCGTGAACCCGCCAGCAGTTTTTATTTAGTGTGCGAAAAAAAATGTTTGAGCCTTTAAAAGCTCACGCAAAAACCTTTTTTAAAATAAACAAAACTTTTTTTTATTTTTTATTTTTTTCCTATTATTGGATTTCGTTAAGGGGTCTGTGATGATCTGGGGGAAAAAATTATAAAGTCGAGTTGCACTGCTCTTTTTTTTTTTTTTAATTTATTCTTTTGGTCCACCTTCAGCTTCAAGTGACATTTTTTTCTTTTTTTTTTTTACGCCTTTTTCACCGTTCAGCGGCGTTTATCCTCCTTTTTTTCCATCCTCACCTCTTGAAAGTCGACCTGCGAGCGTTTAAAACCGTCGCTCACTGTGTGTGGCTCGGTTGGAAGCCTCCGTGTGTGTGTGTGTGTGTCTGGGTGTGCGTGTGTGTGTGTGCAGCAGGCTCCTGGTCTGACAGGAGGGGATTATAGGAAACAGATGACTTACGCTTCTAATTTGCGGCCTTAAATTGCAAACAGAGTTTTCAGGAGTCGCAGGGAGAGGAAGGTGTCTGTGCCAGGGAGAGAGTGTGTGTGTGTGGGTGTGTGTGTGTGTGTGTGTGTGTGTGTGTGTGTGTGTGTTTGTGTGTGTGTGCAAATCACACACACAAACACAGACACACTGAGCCAGGCCGTGGCTGCAGCAGCATTACCTTAACGCACGTCGACAGCTGATGTGTTTGCGTTTTATTTTTTCGCTTGTGATTGCAAATTTTACGACGGACGACTTCGCTTTTTTTTTTTTTTTTTACAGTTTTGTTGCACAAGTTGTTGCTTTGCGTTAAAATGATACAAAAATAAAGTGACTAAAATGACATGACGGTAAATTTGTTTCAAGGGATCAAATGAACTCATTGATGATTGTTAAATAGCTGAGCCAGGAGCTCGTAAACGCCACCTGTTGGCCATCAACCTCCCCGCCGCCATTGCCGCCGGAGGTAAAGGGCGGTGACGGCGGTGGCGAGTGCTGCTGCTACAGCGATGGCACGGAGCAGGAAAAAACACAACAGTAGGGAGGCTAACAGAGTCGCTCACCTGTTGCTGCTGCCTTGCGCTGGGGGCAGGGTTTAGAATGGCATTTGGAGGTGCGTTCCCGAACCTGAGAGACACACAACAAAATAAAACTGTGTTTAAACAACAGAAAAGTTCAACCTGATCCGTCTTGACGATCTCCGGTCTCAGGGGGAAGGGGATTGATTAAAAGAAAGAAAAGAAAAAAAAATGCTCTAGCGCCTCCGCTGGCGATTGGAGGGAGTGCTGCCCAGCCGCGGGGCTGCTGTGTCCCTGCACATAGCTGCAGTAGCGTCGCCGTAATCTGACGGTGATGGAGGTTTTTGCTGTCCGCTAATCTCATCATCGTCTCCACTCGCCCTCCACTAACCTGGTTGATGCTTTTTTTCCTTTTTTTTTACTGCCACCAAGTGACCTGCGCGGTGATGTCACACACACACACACACACTTCTCCGCATCTGGAGCGCTAACCCGATCAGGCGGGATCGTGCACGGGAGGGAGCGCAGCGAGGAAGATGTGGCTGTTGATGCTGCTTCTCCAGATCCACGGTGATAAACTCCAGATAAAAGCTTTTTTTATCCCTCCAAAGTCAAAATCAACTCAAACACTGTGACATCATTTCAGGAACGGAGCAGGCGTCTCCCGCTGAGATGAGCGGCCAGATAGAAGCTGTGTGTTTGTGTGTGTGTGTGTTTGTGTGCGTGTGTGTGTCAGAGAGAGAGAGCGAGAGAGAGAGAGAAAGAGAGAGCCTTGCGGAGGTGCTCAGGTCGTCCTCGCTATCTGGATGAATTTGACACACGTTTATTTTTTATCCACTATTCAGAATGCCATCACGCTGACATCACAATAGTGTCAACACACACACACACACACACACACACACACACACCTCCCCGTCATCATTATTTCCATCCAACTGCTTTGTGCTTTCTTTGCTCCGTGTGTGTGTGTGTGTGTGTGTGTGTGTGTGTGTGTGTGTGTCATATAGATTTATGCCCCATACCTCGCCCAAACTGTTGGATGGAACCTATGACGCAAATTTTTGATGAAGCTTTGATTCCTTACGACAGCGTTGCATTATGAGAAATGTAGGATTGGATGTATTTAGCCGTGTGTTCCACACCTGGAGGAGCGGAGGGTGGAGCTCACTGGCTCCTTTCATAGGTCCATCACCGGGTCGCTCGCCATCATTTGGTTACCAGGGCAGCCGTTTGGAAACACAACTACACAAACAAGAATAGAAAAGAAACAACCAACCAAAAATGAAATTTTCCAACCGGCTCCACAAGCCATAAACAAGTTGTTGGTGTGAGAGGAGAAGAAGAAGAAGAAAAAAAAAAGCCTTTATTTATCCCAGATTGGGGGAATTTGCATGGTACAACAGCACAGTGCAAATAGAAGAATTAAAAAGAAATAACTTGATTATATATACAAGGTATTTACATATCAAAAACAAGTGTAAAAAACAAAGAATAAGTCTTGCTAGATATGTAAGAAATGTATGGAGAAACTAGCGCCGCCAATGCTAATCTGGCCGATGCTAATCTCGCTAAAGTGTAAAGTTTTTCGCCCACCTGGAGCCGCAGCCAATAGAGCGGCAGTTCATGGGTGGCTGAGGAAATCCCTCTCACTAGAGGCTCCACCCAATTTTTTTGTTTCACTTCACTTAGTCTTATTGGTTAATTAAAGCTCACTCACTCAGCCACAAAGAAACAAAGAAACAAATGTACGGTTGTATTTTTTCTTTAAAATTAGCGTTTGTTTCTTTATTTCTTTATTTCTTTATTCTCTGGCTTCCTCCCACAGTCCAAAAACATGCATGACTGTAAATTGTCCTTAGTTGTGTGTGAGGGTGTGAATAGTTGTGGCCCTGCGATGAACTGGCCACTTGTCCAGGTTGTCACTCTTCCTTCATCCTATGAAAGCTGGGAGAGGCTTCAGCAGACCCCCGAGACCCTGGGCTCAGGAAGAAGCGGGTATTGAGAGTGGATGGAAGGACGGATGAAATATTATTATTAGGCCTGTCAAATGATTCATTTTTTTAATTGGATTAATGGCGGCTTGAATTGTGTAATGTGTAAAATTCTGTTATTTTGCATTTCAAGGCAGTTTTAACCCCATCATGTAAAGTATTTCTCTGCAGAATTTGGCTGAGGGGTTGACTACAGCTTGGTAAAAGTGACAAAAATGCTTTCGCTGGGTTCACACCGGATGCCCACGAAAATTGCGTGCGAGCCGCAGCCCTCCTGTTCATACTAGATGCATATTTTCACGCGGGTCGACAGGCGCTTCTGCTCAGCTGCTGTTTACTCAGCACTATTTCTTTCCTCTTCTCTCTTGCTCTTTCCCTGTTTGTTTGTGTGTTTAGACACCCAAAACCCCACCCCCGCCCTGTAGCCAGCCCACTCTGTTGCTCTCGTTCGTGTGCGTATTTGTTTGTTTGTTTTCATCTCTCTCACACTCTGTTTAGACAAATATAAGGTACACCATTATGATCATATTTCTCAATCGTGGTTTTTTATTTTCAGAATTGCTTTTATTTTGAAAATAAACAGCATTTTTTCGTGTTTCTTTGAGTGGTGAGCGCCGCGTCACGCTTGTTCTGAACAACACCAGTGGTGAACAAGGACGCGAAAAGAAGTGGCCTCCGTTCAGCGGCGCTTTGCGGCGCTTCTGCTTCCGGTATGAACCCAACCATGTGTTTGAAATGTGGTTAAAAAAAAATTAAAAACACATTATGGATTGTATTTACTAAAACTAATTAAGATTAATGCATTAACGCTGACAGCGCTAGTTATTATTATTATTATTATTATTATTATTATTATTATTATTGTTATTATTATTATTATTATTATTATTATTATTATCATCATTATTTATTCATTCTTTTTTTCTCACTTCTTTAATGTCAGTTTGAAAAAATACCATTTGGCAAAAGCTGCAACTTGGTGTCTCTGCCAGAGAGGGCACCACCCACCGGGGCCCAGCACCTGATGAGGCAAAATTCAAAAGGTGGAGGAGGAGCAGGAGGAGGAAACAAGGACCATTTTTCCGGGTCGTGGCTGAGACAGCCGGACGGCCCGTCATGGTTCAGCGATCTGATGGTGCCGACAACATTCCTGCACAACCACAACGACACAACAACAACACAACAACGACACAAAGAGGCCCCAGCGAATCACCTGGTGAGGGA
>NW_027466323.1:117500-145000 GCF_046127955.1 Nelusetta ayraudi | reverse complement strand
AGCCAATCAGCTTCCTTTACAGATAAAGAGGCGGGACTAAAGGATAGATCTGAACTAGCACTAGGTATTTTTATTTTATTATTTTTACTAATTGAAGCTAGTAGCACGTAGCGAGCTAGCCTGCAGGGGTATGACAAGAAGGTTGGGTCTAGTAGTTGTGCCTGTGAAAAAAATGCCTTCTCTAGGCTCTTTCAAGCTGGATACACTTTAAATTCCAAAATCCAAAGGATCTAGTCAACCTTCCACCTCGACAGTTTCATTGCAAAGCGTCGAAAAAGACAAATCTTTGTAGCTCACGAGTGTCGACGTGACAACATCCGTCTCTCAGTGCTCAATAAAAAAATCACGGGGGAAAGCGCTGAAAAAAAAGAACGCGGGCGGGTCCTTTAACTTCTGAATGCATGAAGAGCTTTTTTTTTGCTCCGGCGTGACATCCGGCCAGTCTTCAGAGGCTCGTCGGCATGTCGGGGGTGGGAAGAAGAAGAAGAAGAAGGAGAAAAAAAGAAGCCGTGGGTGATTGCGTTAGTTGTTTTTATCCCACGAGAGTCGCCTTTATTAGCGGCGAGCAGCTGAAGAACTATGCGGGGAATCCTGGTTGCCGCGTCCAATCAGATGGCGCGGCGGCTCCAATCAGATGAGTCAAGGTTGGGCGTGACCGAGAGTAATCAGACTCGCCTCATTTTTACTTTTCTCCTTCTTCTTTTGCTTCTTCTTCTTTTCCTTCTTATAATTTCCTGCAGGGCCGACGGTGGGATTAGCGCTAGCTTAAAAAAATGTTTTCAAAAAAGAGCTTTTCAAACCAGGCACTGTGCCAACAACAACAGAGAATAACATGTGAGTTTGAAACCTAGAGGTTTAAATATCTTAGTTTTTAATCTTTTCTTGAAGGGAGCGTTCAAGTGGGCAAACCAGGAGTGGGCAAACTTGACTGGTGGGCCACAGTGGGTCGACCGGAGCAGCAGCAGATGGATGGAGTTTTTTGGTGAGCCACCTTATAGGAGAAACAAGTTATACCATGGGCTATGTAGAAAACATGTGCTTTAATGTCAATTGAAAATGAACCAAAGCAAAGTTCCAACAAAATCGCTGTCCTTTCAGTCTTTATTGAAATGACTCTTGAAATGAAATGCAGCTATTTCATGACTGAATGACTGTTAGTATCAATTCTTCAGTTATTGGCGGGCCAGTCCCAAAAGCTTAGCGGGCTGCCATAGTTTGCCCATGTCTGCTCCAAACCCTGCAACTCTGCTCTGCTGGAGCTCACGCAGACAACACTTTGCAACAGGATCTAACGCCCACCATTACCACCACTAGCTGCTAGCGTAGCGACACGGACAGGAAGTAGCTCCTCCCCCTTCAGGGTCGCTCGTCCTCCTGGAGCACTAACATACAAAAAAACAACGACAACAACAAACAGCGGTTGTCGGATGCTGGTCGGCCGTTTGGCAGCGCCGCCACCGTGTCATGTGCTTTTTTTGTGTGTGTGCGTGTCGTTGTTGCCGTAAGAAAAGAAAAAAAAGAAAAAAACATTGTCAGTCAGTCAGTGAGTCTTTTTCCGCCGCCGCCTCCGAGACAAATTCCTGCGCTGCACGCCGCATTAAGTGATTTTAGGCTCCGATTATAAAAGGGACAATTCACCCACTTTAGTTTTTTCCTCCCCCCTCCTCTTGACTCTCTTTCTCTTTGAGAGCGTGAGTGTGTGTTTTGTTTCTTGTGTGTGTCTGTGTGTGTGTGTGTGTGTGTTTTGAGTGTCTGTATTAGCGCTGCGGGCTGGAAGTGTCTCGTTTAGCCACGACTGATGCACTCAGACAGTCGCCTTGTAAAGAGAGCGGAGGAAGAAGGGGGAGACGGGGGGGGACGGGATTTTTAGGGGCTTTTATCCTCTGCGTCCATTTTAATAAGCTCACTCTGTGACAGCTTAGGTTTCCGCCGCGTCTTAGGTGATACACAACGGAGGCGGAGACTCCCAATTAGGGGGAGGGATGGTGGGGGGCGATGGCAGATAGGATGGAGAGATGGTTGCGGAGGAGGAGGAGGAGGAGGAGGAGGAGGAGGAGGAGACGCGGCCTCCTGTCTGTGAGCCGCGGCTCGTGTGCTAACTGGGTTAGCCGTGTTCCATTAGGCGGCGGGAGGCTTCATGGACTCGCAGCCAATTCAATTATTTGTTGTTGCGCTGCGGCCGGGAGGAGGAGGAGCAGCAGGAGGAGGAAGGAGGGGGGCAGAGGAGGCTGGAGGAGGAGGAGGAGGCACTCACGCCGGGGTCCCACCCGCTAATTACCCCAGTGATACGGCCACCGCCGCCACTTTAAAGAGCAGACAATTGATACCACTGTCAGGAGGAGGAGGGAGCGGGCGGGGTGGGGGGGCTTCACTTTTTCACTCCCGTCTTTGATGAAAGACAAGCAGGAGTAGGAGGAGGAGAAAGAAAAACAAGCGACCCTGTCAACGAGCAGCGAGGACTCGAGCTAACTCGCTAACACAATAACAGGCCCGGGGAAGAAAATGCTTCCAACTAGCGGAAGGTCGGCGCAGCACCCTCGCCGTATCTGATCTGCTGAGCCGTCTTCTGCTGACACACGCCAATCAAGAAGAAGAGTGCAGCTGGGGGGGTCGGGTGGGTCACATGACAGGAAGAGAGTTGAAACGTTACGACAAACGGAAGGAACGCTGATGAAAAATGTGATGAAAATGCCTCCGCACGGTCGGCCTGCAGAGCCGCAGTCACATGGTACAGACTTGGGGGCTCCAGATGTCCGGTGCTCTCCCCACACGACTCAATGGTTGAAATATTGCAATAATTGGCATGACCAATCAGAAACTTTAGCACAACAACAGGAGTGGCGGCAGCCCAGCTGATTGGCTCGCGTTAACGCGGCGACGCTAATTTTCCCAGACACGCTGCCTGTTTTCTCCATTCCACAGGCAGATGGATGCTACAGGCTACGGTCTACGCTAACATTGCTCCGTCGCTACCAGCGTTCGAAAAACTCGACCTGAACTCAGGTGACCTGTGTGGCTCCTCCCACCTGTGGAATGTTTGACTCAGGTGTGCTCAGACGGCGTGACAGCCCCCCCCCCCCCCCCCACCCCCACCTCTCCCACCAGAGAAATGATTCACCTCCTCCTGCACTTTGACCTTCCAGGGGTCGGTCGACCTCGGACAACATTTTCCACGGCCGATCTTGTGACAATGACACGAATCGCCTTTGGGTTTGGGTTACGTAAAGCTCCCCCCCGCCCCCCTTTACCCCTCACCCCCTCCCTCACTCCCATTAACGGTGAGGAGCAGCACGGGACCGACGCATCCATGAGAGCTGCTCTTGTCTCGTCTTGGCTCTTAAATTAGCCGGCCAACGGCCGCGGGGGCCTTGGAAAACAAGTGTTAGCCACACAGCGACATGTTTTATCGTGGATGGGGCCATCTGTTAGCCCCCATACCCCCCCTACACACACACACACACACACACTCAGGAGGCAGGAGTCAACGAGTGTGTGTGTGTGTGTGTGTGTGTGTGGTTTTCTTCCGATGCTTTTTTTAGTCCCTGAAAAGCTTTTTTGGACAAAACTTTGCAGGCCAAGTTTGCTAATTATCGACGCTTATAAAAAAAGAAAAACGTTTGACCTCTTGTTTTTCCTGCAGCGCTAGTTAGCACGTTGTTGGTGCACTTGTCTGGCCTTCGTTCGCTGGCTGGGAAAACACGGTGAAGCCATGTTCAAAGAAAAAAAGAAAGAAAAAGGCCCTTCTCAATGGACGCTGCAAAAAATCGCGAAAAGACGACTTTTTGTTTCAGAACATTTTCGGGACTCATCCTCGCAGGTTGCTGGTGGAAATTAGCCTCTGATGTCACAGCACATGGGCTACATAGAATGTGCAAGTTGGTTATAAATGGAAAAAAAAATATGCGAAGCTAAAAAAAAAAGGAAAACGCATATGTAACTGGAGTGCTATGATCATCAGCTAGCTAGCCAGCTAGCACAAAAACTCCTCAGCCTTTCATTTCTTTGTTAGCTTGCTAATTCACCGTAACCCATTTTTCATCTGCTGCCCGTCTGAAGTCGCAGCTCAAAACAGTTTATTATTTTATTTCATTCCTGGAGAAAAAACAGAGTGTCTTGACCCCCACGATATGCTACAAGCTTATTATTCAACCTTGTCCGGCCATTCCGACTTCAAAAAAGGAGCAACTGCTGCAGCGGCAGTGGTTGGCTGTGGGGGGGGGGCATAGAAAAAAAAAAAATACATTAGCAGTTTTCCTCCGCTAGCGTCAGTGAATCCGTGAGGAGGCGTGACCTCCACGGAACAGATGCATTTTCAACGGTCAGACTTTGTAGAACGAGCACAAGTTTGATATGAATCTTACGTAAAAAAAAAAAAAAATCAAAGAGCCGCAAATCTCAAGAATGTACCAACAAAAAAATTTCAGTTCAGTTACACCATCGACTTTTTTCAATATAACCAATTTTTTAGATCCCCCCCAGTCGGCTGGAAGCGCTCAGGTGGGCGTGTGAGACTGCAGGTGTCATCACTTTCTCTCCTCCACACCTGAGCGCACCTGAAACGGGACGGTCAATGATTCCCACCATCCGGGGAAGGAACCCACCTGAGGGATGTCAATAATTGGCCGAGCCCACTCAGGTGTGTCGGTTAAATTCCACCAAACAGGTTAGACATTATCAGCCGCCAGGCGTCGGCCCTCTGACCCCCTGCTGGCCACCTCGGGAAAAACATCTCTGCGCTGATTTCATTTAAGCTTAATTCTTTCCACTGTTTCCCGCTTCCATTTGGTTTAAAATGAGATCGTGCTGAAGTCCGGCGGAAGTCTCTTCACGACGTAACCTCCATTCGCACATATATTATGTTGTCCAACAGGTCTGCAGCTTCTCTGATAGGTTGATTCTTCTAACCAAAATAAAATGGGGGATGGTGGTTGGAAACAGGCTGTAAACTGTTCCCTCACTAGGAGCAGGAGCAGGAAGTGCCGCCACAAACTGTCTGCAGTCCTTTCCTGTACATCAACAACTTCTTCACAGAAGCTTTGATTGATTGATTGATTGATTAATTGATCGATTGATCGATTGATTCCTCCTACAAATATGAAAATTGGGGGCGTGGTCGTAATGAGGAGGCTATAAACTGTTTCCTCATTAGGAGCATGAGCAGGAAGTGCTGCCATGTTTGTAGTCCTTTACTTTCCAACGGTCCTCTTCATAGGACCTGTGATTGACAGCCAACTGGACGTGAACTTCTGGAGTAACCGGCGCTTCGCCACAGGCCGTCAGTCAATCAGGTGATGGTTGAAGGGGGTGGGGGGGGGCGGGGGGAAGAGAGGGCCTCTTGGAGGAGGGGAGGGGGGGGGGGCGGGGCTATAGATCCATAGCTGGCTCCACTTCCTCTCCAGGCTGGTTTCGCCACATGTGCGGATCAATGGCGGCCGTTAATGGAAAATAATTGAACCTGCTGCTGCTGCTGCTGTGGCGGCACAAAGAGGCGACCTGTGACGGATGTGCTTAATTCAGGAGCCGCCAGGCTGACGCCCACCGCATTCTGCTTTTTTTTTTTTATTCATTTTTAAAAAGAGAAAGAACAAAAAACCTCTTCCTCCCTCCACTTGCCTCCAATACTGAGGACGGTTAGAAACGACGGCACACACACACACACACACACACACACACACACACACACACACACACACACACACACTTTAAAGGGACTCCACCCCGTTTCCTCCTCTGGCCTCGTGGTATTCACTCTCAGGTCAGCATGGACAACTTGTGACAGAATGAATGTCATCATCCCTCCTTCCCTCCCTCCCTGTCTCCCCCTTCCTTTCTCCCCCCTTTGTCTCCCTCTTCCTCCTTCCCCCCTCCCCATAGTCTGGCCTCGGCGACGCCAATCAATCGGCGCAATTAAGGGCCTGGCGGGGTCGTTCCAGCACACGGTCGCATCCTCCCGCTGCTGCCACTCGATGCTGCAACGGGACTCCAGTGAGAGGAGGAGGAGGAGGAGGAGGAGGAGGAGGAGGAGGAAGAAGAGGAAGAGGAGGAGGAGGAGGAGGGGGGGAGGAGGAAGGGAAGAAAGAGGAGGAGGAGGAGGAGGGGGGGCAGGAGGAGGAGGAGGAAGGGGAAGAGGAGAAAGAGGAGGAGGAGGAGGGGCGGAGGAGGAAGGGGCAGAGGAGGAAGGGGAAGAGGAGGAAGAGGAGGAGGAGGGGCAGAGGAGGAAGGGGAAGAGGAGGAGGAGGGGTGGAGGAGGAAGGGGAAGAGGAGGAAGGGGAAGAGGAGGAAGAGGAGGAGGAGGAGGGGGGAGGAGGAAGGGAAGAAAGAGGGGGAGGAGGAGGAGGAAGGGGAAGAGGAGAAAGAGGAAGAGGAACAGGAGGAGGAGGGGGGAGGAGGAAGGGGAAGAGGAGAAAGAGGAGGAGGAGGAAGAGGAGAAAGAGGAGGAGGAGGAGGAAGGGGAAGAGGAGAAAGAGGAGGAGGAGGAGGAGGAGGAGGGAAAGGTTCTCCGAGAGCTTCAGTTTCAGCAGCAGCAGAAATGTTTCGGAGGTGTTTTTGTGTTAATAAACGTGCCCACTGGAATGATGCAGCGTTCAGCTTGCAAAAAACACTTCCTGGCCAGGATGCGGAATACACCTTTAACCTGTTTGCTACGAAAAAAACAACCAACCAGTGAACGGCTCTGTGAGCTTCCTGACTTTTTGGTGTTTGATGGTTGCGTTTGACACACGTTGAAACAGACTGAGCTGAAGAATTCCAAATGAAATTCCCAAATAGGTGGAAAAAGGCTGCAATGTACACACACACACACACACACAAGGTTTACACTCCCAGTTTGGTTTGCATGACACTAAAAAAATTCGTAAAATTCCAGAAAAATGCGTCTTTTAATTCCCACCTCATCTAGAAAATCCAGTTGTTGTTGTCGAGCGGTTGTGCTGCTCATCGGACTCAATCAGCGTTAATCACACGACCAGCATGCGACGAGGCAGACGCCCAGCCAGCACCTGATGACACCACAGGAAGTGACTCAGCGGCGATCAAGGTTTAACCTTCCTGACGGCCGAGCGTGGGAAGGAGGGAGGGGGAGAGGGAGGAGCTTATATGAACAGTACGTCTAAACAGAAAAACCAAAACAAATGAAAAACAGAAGAAAAATCAACAACGGTGAAAAGAACCTTCCCTGCAAAGCGGCTCATCCTCCTCGAAAAGCTTCCAATCTGAAAAGTCAGAATAAGACCAGAACAACGGCATCATTTGCATGGGGTGGCCAGGGCGAAGCTACAGGAGCGAGCCAGGGTTCAAAGGAAGCAGTTGGTCAATAAACAAAAATTCCAAACATGTTCTGGAGCATTGGTGTCAAACTCTGGCCTGCAGGCCAAATTTCAGAACGTTCATTGAAGGATATTATTATTATGACTTCATTGTTTAATTGTTGTTATTTTACATCATTTGATTAGTGGACTGTGGAAAAAAGCTGCAAATAATATTTTTAATAATATTCTTAATTTAATAAAATTTTGCATGTGTGCAATATTAAGTTCCAGTTTATTGTATAGTATTAAGCTTTGCTTGTTCCATATTCAGGTTGTTAGGGTGCATGTAAAAAGGTCCACTGTTATATCAAAGAAATTTAAGTTTCTAAAAAGCTTCCGTTGTTCCAAGACGAACACGATGCGTCTTATTTTGAAAGGGTGCAGCCGACTTCCTGAAAGTGATCCTTTTAACTTAAAGCTGCGAGGCTAATGAGAAAGGAGAAGAAGAGGAAGAAGGAACTTTCACCGACTGACTGACTGGCACATGCCATTAGCAGTGAACGAGGCTCCTCTGTCTGCATCCTAGCGTGAGTGAGCGCTAGCCTTTAATGCTAACGGCCTAGCTGAGGGTGCTCCAGGTGAGGCCTCGCCGTCGGCCAGGTGAGGGAGGCGGGGTGTGGGGGTGGGTAATTAGCAAGCGGATGCTAGCCATGGCTGCAGCGCCGCCGGGCTTGACTCATGGTGTTAGCTCGGCTGAGTGGAGCCGCAGACCTGCAGCAGACCAGCTTAATTAGCCCCGTCGTCCTGACGCCTCTACCCCCTCCAGGGGGTGCCATGGCGCTCCGGGGGGGTCGCTGGGGGAAACAAAGGGGCAGGGCCGGGGTATCAGGCGCTAAGCTAATGGTCATTAGCCCAATGGCGTTGACGCGCTGCGTGCGGTGAGACCTGTGAGTCAGAGGCGAGGCTAACACAGCGCTAATGTGGAGCACGTGTGGAGATTAAACCCATGATTCACCTGGGTGCTTCACAGCCAAGCAGGGGGGGTATTTATAGGAACAAACCTCATTTTATGACAAAATGAGAAAAACAGGGAAAATGTTTTGTAAATTTGCAGCTGTTTGTGAATTATTCTTTCATTTAATGTAACCGAAACAATCAGATTTTGTTTATTGTTTGTTTTTTTTTTCATTCCCGGAAAAAAAGTCACACACTGGTCCTTTAAATTTTGCAAAACAAACAAATAAATAAATAAAATCAACTTATGCAAGTTGATCGCATCGTGACACGCCTCCACTGAGACCAAGCGATTTCAACGGGTCAGGATGTGATAAGGGGGGGGATTTTTCTTTGCTTTTCTTTTTTCATCAGAAATATTTTCTTCTTCTTTTTTCATCTTTGAATGTACATTTTTTTTCACAACTATTTGAACTGCAAATTGCAGCTTTGAACCGTCTGCCCCCATCATTTTTAATGAGCGTTTCCTATTTTGTATACAACTTTTTTTTAACCCAGCACAAACCCTGGTGACATCACGTTGTATCTGCTTCTGTTAAAGGGACATTCCAATTTATTTATCTATTTATTTTTTACATCTTTATTTTCAACTTCTAAAACAACGAAAGGAAAACATGACTTCATTTGGATACTTTTGGTACTTCTACAGACATTAATGTTATGTTTTTATAGTTGTTCGAGAAGTCCTTACACACAATGCCATATGAAAAACAAAAAAGAAGTCCAGTCAGAGCGTCTTCACAGCGGCGTTCCAGGTGCAGCAGTGTGAAAACACACACACACACACACACACACACACACACACACACACACATTCTGTTGGATATCTACACAGCGTCCATGTAATATTTACCGGTGTCAGATATCTCAACCTGCCGACTCACTCGGAGGGGGGCTGGGGGGACAAGTCGAGTTTACCTGCCCGCCGCTGCAGTTAGCTGTCACGCTAACCAATAAAGCTTTAATATTTCATGGGCTGCGCTGCGAGACCTCCCTGCACTTCCATCCTTTCCAGGATGAGAGGAGGGAGGGAGGGAAGGAGGGATCCACTCTGGCGGGCTGCGATTATTTCCATACCTGTTCAAACACGACGCCCTCAATTATTCATGCGGCAGCTCTGCACTCGCCGCCGCCGCTTTGTAAAAAAAAAAACATGCTTTTACTTCCACGGCGGTGAGAAAATGCACCTCTGGACGGACAAAAAGGGGACAGCGGGGGGGGGGGGGGAGGTGAGGTGGGGGGTGATGTAGCCGGCGGGCAAACAAATGTGAGGTGGCATGCTGGTTGAGGGGGCGGGGCTTCATCGCAATTGTGGCCTCTGAGTGGACGGAAGTGTGGCCACGTCCTGCAACTGCAGCCCCACGACGACCCACTAGAAGTTTATTTATTATTTTTTTGGTGAGTTGTGGAGGACAACTTCCTGTTGGTTCACTTCCTGTTTGAAGTACATCCTGGCTTTCCACTTCATGTTGGTTCTCTTCATGTTGGTTCTCTTTCTGTTGGACTACTTCCCTGTCATTCACTTCCTGTCAGCCCAAATCCTTGCCTGCCCAACTTCCTGTTGGTTCACGACCTGTTTTCGCGCTCCCACTTCCTGTTGGTTCACTTTTTTTCAACTTCCTGTTGGTTCACTTCCTGTCAGTCCAATTTCTTGTTGGTTCACTTCCGATCAGCCCCACAGAACGCTTCCTGCCAGTCCACTTCCTTTCCGCCCACTTCCTGTCAGCCATCACTTCCTGGCCGTGAGGGAGGAAGGAGTGTTGTGTGTGTGAGACACCCGCCCGACCAATCAGAAACCTTTTGGAGTACAATCTAGAGCCAATTGTGAGGGATGAGTGGCTCCTCAGGAACCAATAGGAAGCCTCCAAATTGACTGTTGAGGGTAAAACCTGACAGAAGTCCGTCTGGCCGTCTGTCTATTCACCTTCCAAGCTGACTCTGGAGGCTCCGCCCCCTTCCGGAGTTTTGCATCTGATCCCTTTTCCTGATGGACGTGTCAAAAGTTGAACCTTCCAGGGGTTTAATTTAATGATAGAGGTGAAGAAAAACACACATCCTCTCCTTCCTTCTTCTTCTTCTTCTTCTTCTACTTCACTCACACGCTCTGCGCACGGAACCTTTCTTCTTCTTCTTCTTCTTCTTCTTCTTCTTCTTCTTCTTCTTCTTCCTCCACCGCCGTCTACTGGTAAAGGCCTAATTACAAAATGAGGAGCGATTCTTTAATGAGCGTGGGCCGGCCCTCTTCAATTTGGTCTAATCACACAAGAGGGTGTCTGGAGATGAAAGATGATCAAAAGGAAAGAAGAAGAAGCAGCGGCGAAGGAGGAAGAAGAAAAAGAAGAAGGGGAAGGAGAAGAAGATCTATATTATCAAGTAGCGCCCATCTCCACGCTATCAGGAACACGACGGCCTTAATTAAATCACTTTCGGAGCGCCATGATGGTCGTAATTATCAAACAACTGGAGGTAATTGGGGATGAAAGGAGGAGATTTTTTAAAAAGTATCGACGGTCGCTTCAAAACCAGACTTCAAAGTGACCATTTACTCCTCCACCACCGTTGCTGGAGGAGGAAGAGGAGGAGGAGATGTAGGAGGAGGCTGTTCAAACATCTTCAACCTCAGCGAATCACCTCTCCAGGAAAAAGAAAAAACCAGCGGGGTTAGCCCGCTGGTGCCGACATTATTGAACAGAGTTTAATTTCCATGGGCAGACTTTTAAAGGGTCATTCCATAAAAATAGAAGATAACAATCCCAGAAGGCACCGCTTTTTGTCCACTTTGGCCAGACTCACACAAAAAGATTCCAAACAATAACAACAACGACAACCACATAGAGTTTCTGTTCACAGCCGCCCCCTGCAGGCCGTCTGAGAAGCTTGAAACCTTTAATAAGATTCCATCCAGAGGACAAAGGAGCGCTATCAGAGGGGGAATTACATCAAACTACCACCAGTTTTGGCCTGTAATGATGACGGGAGGGGTGAGGAGGGAATTCCACAGCAGCACTGATAAAGATCAATCCCATCTTCCTGCGCCTGCACGTTAAGACGGAACAAAATGTCCTCGTCCTGCCCGGCACCAATAAGGAGCTTTTTCTCCCTTCTTCTTCTCCTCTTTTTTCTTCTTCTTCTTCTTCTTCTACTCCCTCCTCCCCCTCTCCCTCGGCGCACCGGGGGCGGCTTTCTGCATCAGAAGAATTCCCCGGCAAATTAATGCACTACCTCTCGGGCTAATTAAATTAGAGGGGATCAAAACTACAGAGCGGCTTTTGTGCCGGACACAATGTTGTGCTTCATGCGCCCACTGCTCCGGGGGGAATTTCTGCCATTTAGCCGGCGCTCTGCCCGCGGCCGCCGCGCTGGACTGGCGCTAACACACTCAACTTTCTCTAATTTGCTCGAATGAGAAAGAATTATTAACTGATAATAAGGAGGGAGGAAGGGAGAGGGGGGGTGAGGGAGGGTGAGGGAGGCGGAGAGTGTGGCGGCGCTGCGGGCCAGGATGAGTGTGAACAGGGCCAAGACGTCCTCGCCACCTGGAGCTCCACCCCCCCCAGTATTAATTCCTCCCTAAAACGAGGCATTCAGGAGTAAAATTGCTGTGCAAATGACAAGAACGATTATGCTCGTAATTCTTCTTCCTCTCCTTCTTTTTCTTCTTTGGCAAAGGGAAAAGTGTACTGCCACCGCTGCCACTCCGACCGGATCGGGCCGGCTGCTAACAAGCTAGCGCTAACCACGTAGTACAGAGCGTGACCTCCTCGGCTATGTACGAGTGAGCGCGTGCTGCTTCTCGCACGGCCGGGAGGTTTTTTCCAGACGGGAGACTCTGCAGCCCGGGAGCAGGGGGGGGAGGAGGGGAGGAGAAAGGAGGAGGAGGAGGAATGAGGGGGGAGGAGCTTGGAGGTCACAATGAGCTTCAATTAATAGCTGATTTCACAATAATATGACTCGCACATGATGACGGATTGGTGATGCGCTGCCACATTATTTCTTTTCTTTTTTATTTTGCTGTAGTTTAACAAGCTGAGGAGGGATCATGTGACTGGTTGGTTCCATAATAGGCCTTTTATTTCCTTTTATTTTTATAATAATCTATAATAATTTAATTTAATTTACATATTTCATTTTAACAATCATAATTTGCCAGATTATCCTATTTTCTTTTTTGTTAAATTGGATGAGAATTTTCATAATTTTATTTGATCACATTCCATCTGCATGTACCTAGAGCCCATGTAAATCTTTTCACTTATTTATTTTCTGTCTTTTATTTTTTTAAATAAATAAATAAATAAAACCTTTACAGACACGAAAGGAGAAACTCCTTTCGTGCAGATGCACAATCCCACCAGAGGCGGCGTCAACAGCAGCAGTGGCACAAGAGACTCCAAATGCTGATAAAAGGGAAAAAGAAAAAAAAAATGATTGAATACGTTTGTGCGAGTGCTGCAAAAATTTTCAATTTTCTATCCATGTTTGCTGAAAATAAGAATAAAAAACAGCAGGAAACCAAGGAGGAGTAAGAAGAGGAGGAGGAAGGGGAGTAGGAGGAGGAGGGGGAGCAAGAGGTAGAGGAGAAGGAGGAGGAGAAGGAGGAGAGCAGGTAGATGAGGAGGTGGAGGGGGAGGAGGAGAGGAGGAACAGGAGCATGAGGAGGAGGAGAAGGAAAGGAGGTGGAGGAGGAGATGGTCACACATGAGCTTCGATTTATGCCAGAATTAATCATGGAGGAAGGAGGAGACCAGGAGGTTCGTTCGTTTCTGCTGTCGCTCCCAGCAAAGAGGAGAAGAAGGAGGAGAAGAGGAAGATGAGGTGGCGGAGGCCCCGCCCACTCTGCCCACACAGTAGATTAAGGATTAATTCATCCATCAGGGCCTCCTCACCTTGACATGGAGGTGGGACACCTCCTCCCCCTCCTCCTCCTCTGGTGCCACCTACTGGAGGAGCAGAGAGGAGTCTGTCAGTCAGACGGGAGATTTCGCTTCCTCATCACTTCCTCATCACCCCCGAGGAGGAATCAATCTCCGCTCTGGACCAATGGACCAATCAGCATCGTTTGAAGAGCGAGAACAGGTAGAGGATGAGGACAAAGAGCAGGTGGGGGCGGGGCTAGAGCCACCACACCAATCAGATCCCATCAGTGACCGTTACCAGGTGGCCCTGATTGGTGCAGTCGCCCTGGCTGGCCAGCTGCCCCGTTTTCGCCAGCTAGCCTAGCAGCAGCTAAAGCCTGGCTGTAGCTCCGCCTCCTTCCCTCTGTCAACAGACGCTGATTGGTCCAGTCATGCTGCAATCAGCTGATCTGCACTGGAGCTGCTGCTGCTGTGGATACAGGACAGTGATATAATTCTGAACTTCCTGCTGATTGATCATTTTTCTTCTTCTTCGTCTTCTTGTTATTATTATATATTGATTGTTATTATTTTTAAACCAATCAGGCTGCCAAAAAATGACAGAGAGAAACGCCCCCCCCCCCCCCCCCCCCCTGGTGGGATGAGACCGCTCGCCGTGAGAAACAACACAATTCTGAGCATTGTTCAACATTGTACGTATGTGTGACTCTCTCTCTCTCTCTCTCTCTCTCTCTCTCTCACACACACACACACACACTCACACACAGCTGTCTAAATTGAAACTTGCTCTCTAATCCAGAGAGAATTAGGGCCCTTCCTGTGTACAAGGCCCCTCCCCTCCGGGGCCCCTGTCCTGTTTAGATTTGTGAGCTTGATAAAACCTCGGTGGCTAACAGGTCTGGTGTGAGTCGGGGGGGTTGCGGTAGGGGGAGATAGGGGGGGAGCTTGTTCTCATCGCCAAAGTCAACCGGGGGATAATACCTCCGTCCTAATGGGGCTCAGCGCCGGTATTATCTGTGGCCTGCCCACCCCCCGCCATTGACCCCTCCCCCCTCCCCCACCCCCGCCCCCACCTCACTTCCTCTGTGTCCGTGTGGAAGTTTATCCTGCCGTGTTCACTTTACCACCGCTGCTGCTGCTGGTGTTGGCTTTACAGCAGGTGAACCCGGATGTGTGACACACACACACACATACACACACACACATACACACAGCGCCATAAGCCCCTCCCACACCCCCACACCCCACCCCGCCACGCCATCAGGTCATGTGACGACCGGGCCATGAGAACCACATTAACAGAAACAGACAAATCACAAATCACACCCCCCCACCCCCCCTCCCCCCACTACCACAGCCGCTCCGGTTTGTCAAACCCTCCACTGACAAATCAGCTAATAATGCATCGATGGATGAAAGACAGTGGTTTCAGGATGGATCAGGGCGGGGCCTGTTTCAATCAGGGCAGGGCCTGTTTCAATCAGGACGCTGCAATGCGGCAGCAATGGTGGTGACGGTGGCGACGGCAGTGACAAAGCGAGGGGTGGCGGCGGAGCGAGCGGCGAGGACGGCAGCCGAGGTGAACAGATGAGGCGACGAGTTTGCCGCCATCTGATTGTGTCTTATTGGATGCCATCAGTTTCAACCTCAGGAGAAGCAGGGAGAGTGTGTGTGTGTGTGTGTGTGTGTGTTTGTGTGTTTGTTGGAGGGAGGAAGGGGGCGGGGCTGGGGTGAGGCATGATGGGAAAGAGCGGCGGCAGTGGCAGCATGACATCGTCATCATCACCTGAGTCGCCACAGCCGCGAAAATCCTCAAGTCAGACATCACGACAGAGATGCGAGTTAACTGTATTTAGCGGCTAATGCTAACACACACACACACACACACACACACACACACACACACACACACACACACACACACACACACATGCTGCGGCTCTGCAACATGGGGCTGAGCGACCTGACGCCCATGCAACTTCCTGCTTGTGCGTGATGCTAAAAATCATCACGATTAGCATTTAACTGCTAACATCAGAGCAGTCACAACAATGACAAGAGCAACAGACAGGAAGTGGCTGCTGCTGCTGCTGCTGCTGCTGCTGCTGCTGCTGCTGCTGCACATTCCTCGCAGCTGTAGGTAAACATCTCAGGGGGACTCTGGGAACTTTGTCGAGGCTCCGCCCACCCACTTCCTGTGTGCCGCACCCCCCTCCTCCACCGGTCCATCGGGCCGTCCGTCCGTCCATCTGTCCAGCCAGGAGTGTGTGTGTGGGCGTGGTGCTGGCAGTGGGACAGCAGCAGCTACATGGGAACCCGGTTAAGGTTGAATATTTATTAGAAGAAGCCATCTGGCGTCGCCCAGTCTGTACAGAGAGGGCTCGAATAGTCCACTTTATCTCCCCGCGCCAACACACACACACACTGAAACACACACTGAAACACACTGAAACACACACACACATACAAACAGAAACATACACACACACTCACTGAAACACACAAACACACACACACACACACGTACTTTTCCCTTTCTCTCCTTTCCTCCCTGGATCATCCCAGAGAAAACATCCCGCCGCTCCGACCACACTCCCCCTGAATCCCCCTCCTCTCTTCGCCCCCCCCCTCCCGTTCGCGCGCTGGAAGTTTCACAGAGCCGCTAATTTAAAAAAAAAGGTGGGGTGGGTGGAGGGGGGTGGAAGCAATACTGCCGGCGGCGGTCGACACGCCACACCTTGAACCCCAAACGGCACACACACACACACACACACACACACACACACACAATACATTTTTATGAACGTGTCAAGAATGATGTAGCAGGTTTGCAGGCCTGATGGTCAGACAGTGAACTTTGCTCTGCTGATTATCGTCAGCAAGTTTAATTTAAACAACAACAAAAAAAAATCAAGCCAGTTGGTTTATTTTTGGTAAGTGACTGAAAACAAACAAACCTACAGGCCTTTGATTCGGTGCCAACAGCTCCTCTTAAATTCCACACACTGGACCTTTAAATCTGTTTTAAACTGGCCCTGCTGAGACCAAACTTCCTGTTGGAACAAATCGGCCAGATTTCTTGCTTGCTGGCCTTAGCCATAGCTTTTGCTTAAGCCATAGCTCTAGCCTGAGCCCTGCCCTTAGCCCAAGCTAACTCAGCTAACCTCGGCTGACCTAAGTCAAGGTCAAGTCATCAAGTCAGGTCCATAAATATTGGGACATCGACACAACTCTCATCTTTTTGGCTCTAAACGTCACCACAATGCAATGCTGTGCTTTAACTGCAGACTTTCAGCTTTAATTTGAGGGTACTCACACCCAAATCAAGGTGAACGCTGTAGGAATTACAACAGTTTATATATGTGCCTCCCACTTTTTAAGGGACCAAAAGTAATGGGACAAATTAACAATCTTAAATCAAACTTTCACTTTTTAATACTTGGTTGCAAATGCTGTGGAAGGCATAGACATGACCAGACGCTGGGTTTCATCCCTGGTGATGCTCTGCCAGGCCTCTGCTGCAACTGTCCTCACTTCCTGCTCGTTCTTGTGGCATTTTCCCTTCAGTTCTGTCTTCAGCAAGTGAAATGCAAGCTCAATCGGACTCAAGTCAGGTGATTGACTTGGCCATTGCATGATATTCCACTTCTTTGCCCTAAACAACTCTTTGGTTGCTTTTGCAGTACGCTTCAGGTCATTGTCCACCTGCACTGTGAAGTGCCGTCCACTGAGTTCTGAAGCATTTGGCTGGATGTGAGCAGATGATATTGCCTGAAACGCTTCAGAATGTATCCTCCACTCCTTTACCTCCTTCTTCTCCTCCTCTTCCTCCTCTCTAATCCGAACCACATGGTGTTGGTTGAGGGTTCGACTGGAACCCGGCGGCTCCAGTCTGCCCGGCTGAGAGCAAAGAGTAGCTCCGTCTGGAGAGGAAGGAGAGTCTTTAATTGATCAACTTAAATAATAATAATTTTTTTTTATGCGGTGTTCAAATGGACAACAAATTCGAAGTGAAGAACTGAAGAAAATTAAAACAACAACAAACAACAACAAACCACCACAAAAAAAAAACAAACAAAAACAAAAACAAACGCATCCGAAAATATTTTTGTCATGTCACTTGAGAGCAAAAACGCTTATTAATTAAATGTGCGTTTGATGGCCGGCCTGTTGCGACAACAGCCGGTTGCTGCTGCTGCTGCTCTGATTGATGCTCCGCTGCCTCCGCCAACACCACCATCATCACCGCCGCCGCTGACTTTAATATTGTTGTGGTTTTGCGCTGCGACAGTGAAATACGGCCCACAGCCTCTTTGTCTGCGTTCCCACAGACTCTGATGTGTCGAGCGGCGCCGCCAGCCGGAGGTCTTCGAGGTCGCCGCCACGGTTTATGTTTGAGGCGGGGGCTGCAAACGCAGCAACACAACAACACAATTTTTATCAAATATTTTTCTCTGTTCAACAGACCAAACCACCCAGTTTTGGTTGTTTTAGGCCTGACTCCGCCCACTAGAGCCAATATACCTGGAAGTGAGTTACCCTCGATTTTCCTCACATATGAAACATTTTTCTCTGCTCTGTTAAAGGACCAAACCAGCCAGTTTTGGTGGGTTGTCAATCACTGACACAAGGCCTGACTCCGCCCACGGGAGCCAAGAAAAGAGGAATACAGCAAGTTAGTTGGTTAGCTCCTCTAGCCTTGTTTGTTGACATATAAAACATTTATTCAGCTTTATGAAAAGACCAAACTGCCCAGTTTATATCTTCACTGACTTCCAGCAGCAGGTGGGTGTGTGTCTATGTATGTGTTTGTGTGTGTGTGTGTGTGTCCCAACAGGAAATCAGGACAAAGTGGTTGAACTGGACAGACAGACGGATGCAGTGAAGCAGTTTGTCGGCTAACGGTGGGGACGGCCTCCCTTCCCATTATGAGCTCCATTACTGTGAGCAGGTTCACAACATTCATCCCAATTATGTGGGAAGAGAGATCTGGGGACCAGACCTCTGTCTTCATTCAGGAATATCAATGAGGGGCGGCTCGGTGGTGGCGGTGGAGTTTTTAATTTTTTTTTTTATTTTACGAGGCGTCGAGCACCTTGGCGGCGGCGGCGTGAGAAATGGCGCCAATTAAAGCCTAACTTGTTTCCTCCGTGTTTTCATAACGCCGACGCCATCAAATAATTGCTCCTCTTTATACGACCTGTGCGATAAAAGTGGAAATACGGCGGCTAAAGGAGGGAGGGAGGGTGGAGGAAGGAGGGGAGGGGAAAAGGGGGAGGATCCTGAATATTTCAGGAGAATTCTTCGAGTTGTTAGAGGGAAGGGAAAACGGCAAAGCAAGGCGGAAACAAAACCAGCCAAGTTTTCCTTTTTTCCCATTTTCCCGTTGCTTCAATCCCGCCCCATTCAACCTGGACCAATCAACATCTTCTCGGGGCGACGGGGCGGAGCTAGAGTAAGAGGTTGGCTACAGCCAAAAGGCTCTTACGAAGGCTTACTAGGCTCTTTACTAATTCCTGGCTTCACTCTGATTGTCCCCCGCCCCCCGTAGACATTCGTCCAATCAGAGACCCTGAAGACACAACGACTTGCTCTTGGGTTAAAAATATATTTATATAATGATAACTCCCATCATGCACCTCTCATCATACACACCTACAGCTGAATCGTCGCCATGTCGCTATCGCTCCACTTCCTGTCTACAGACCTGCAAGAATCTGGGTTCCCGGAAGCCCGCAGGTTAAAGTAAGCCCCACCCCCCCACCCTCCACCACTAAAATTGAACGGCGAGCTCAAGAGGGATTAATGTCAGATAAAGAGGTTATTCTCTCAAGGAGAAATGGGACACGGTGCCCAGACGGATAAAGAAAAAAAAAAAAAAAAAGGAGGGAGGGGGGTGGGGGGGGGGGTGCGGGGGGCAGGAGTAGACTATGACACCCTGCAGGTCGCAGGTGACGCAGAGCAGGTGAACTAAAAGAGAGTTTTTCTGGGTCACGGGAGGAGGAAGAAATGGGAAGTAGAAGGAGAGGGTGAGGGGGAGGAGGAGGGGTCAGACGACAGGAAGTGGCGCCTGACAAGTGGGAGGTGTGGCGGGAACATCGCTCTAATGTCCGAGAAAAAAAAAAGATAACGTCCCGGTGACTCGAGGTGGAAAAATAGGCAAAATAATTGGTGACTGTGACACATCGAGCTAACCGTCGCTAACGCTAACGCCACCGCCACCGCTCGGACAGCAGCTGATTGGAGGAAATGGGTCAAGGCGCTGGGGGCGGGGAGAGTGTGGGGTTGCGGAGGAGGAGAGGAGGAGGATGAGACAGGAAGAGGAAAAAAAGGGGGAGGAGGAGGCAGAGGAAGAGGAGGATGGAAGAGGAGGAGGACAAAAAAGAGGAGGTGGAGGAGAAAGAGGCGTGGCCTAATATCCGGCGAGGATAACAACCTCAATCACTGCTGTTAAATCACGGACAAAAAGGAGCAGGAAGTCATCCGTTCTCTCAGCCAATCAGCTGCAGCCTCTAACTCGGATGTCAAAAACAGGAAGTTGTTTTTTTTTTTTTTATTGTTTTTATAGATTTTTTTCTGGATTCTCGTGGATCCATTTTGAAAATAAATCTCCCAACTGAATTGAACTGAACTGCCTTGAGCTGAGAGATGGAGGTAAAAATTAATTTAAATTGTCTGCCACAATGGGTTTGAAAATGTGACAGAGGGGGTCAGAGCAGGAGCAGATGGATGGAGTGTTTAAATTAAAAAAAAATCAATAACATTAAATGTTTCAATTGGAATTAAAACACAGCACGCTCACCCATGAGCTAAATATGCTATGTGCTCGTCCACCGGTGGCCACCGCCGGTACTGCAGCCGCTGTTGAAACGCTTCGACTCCCACAGGTTTGAGTATAACCTGCGAGAAACTAAGGAAACGCTGCTGCTGCAGCTGATGAGGTTGATGAGGATGATGAGGATGATGAGGATGATGATGATGATGATGATGATGATGATGATGATGGTGATGAAGATGATGTTTCCCAGGAGGCTGAGGGGCAACGAAATCCCACGGAATCGTGTAATAAAACATTCCGGCTGGTGTGTCACACGGACAAAAATGTGCGACTTCTTGGCCCTGCAGTAAGTGGTGGAGGGGGGAGGAAGGGGGGGGGGGGCTCCGCGGTGCGTTTGAGGCTCTTTAAAGAGCAGGAAGTCGGGACGTTCCAATGAAAAACGTGGCCCGGGACGGAGCTTGGGGAGGTGTGGGAAACAGGAAGTGGCTCGGAGGCGGCAGCGGCGGCGGCCTCCTGGGTGAGGACGGTTCATGGCCTGAACCTCTCAACCAATCAGAGGCTGGAGATAAGGGCGCCATCTGTCTGTCAGCGGAGGAGGAGGAGGAGGAGGAGGAGGAGGAGAAGGAGGAGGAGGAGGAGGAGCTGCTGCGTTTTGTCTGCAGTCGCAGAAAAATTGCTGTAATGACAATTTCTTGTCTTTTTTTTGTAGCGTGTGTGTGTGTGTGTAGACACCCCCTTCACACACACACACACTGAAACAAACAGAAGACAGAAGAGGAGGAGGAGGAGGAGGAGGAGGAGTGGCGTTTCTTCTATCTCGACCCCTTTTTCTTTCTCCCTTTTTGATGATGATCTTCGGCGCCACACTAGTCCTCCCCCCTCCTTCTCTCCCCTCCTGCCCCCCCCCCTCCTCTGTTTCAAGTTGTTTGGCTCTTCTTCTTCTTCTTCTTCTTCTTCTTCTTCTTCTTCTTCTCCTCCAACAACACCACTGTTGTAACGCTAGTCCTGCCTTGTAAATTATTCATCTCAGATTTGTGTCCTCACAACTCAGAAATGTAGCGTCATTTGATCGTGTGTGTGTGTGTGTGTGTGTGTGTGTGCGCGTGTGCAATACACTCCATACACTCTGGTTTGGCCCTCACCGAGGATCCACCCTCCCCTCATTACCACCGTAACTGCTCAGGCATCTTGTCTCATGGCTGCTGCTGCTGCTGCTGCTGCTGCTCTTACTGCTGCTGCTGCTGTTCCTGTTACTGCTGCTGCTCCTGCTGCTGCTGCTGCTTCTGCTGCTGCTGCTGCTGTTACTGTTACTGCTGCTGCTGCTGCTGCTGCTCTTACTGCTGCTGCTGCTGCTGCTGCTGCTGCTGCTCTTACTGCTGCTGCTGCTGTTCCTGTTCCTGTTACTGCTGCTGCTCCTGCTGCTGCTGCTGCTTCTGCTGCTGCTGCTGCTGTTACTGTTACTGCTGCTGCTGCTGCTGTTCCTGTTACTGTTACTGCTGCTGCTCCTGCTGCTCCTGCTGCTTCTGCTGCTGCTGCTGCTGCTGCTGTTACTGTTACTGCTGCTGCTGCTGCTGCTCTTACTGCTGCTGCTGCTGCTGCTGCTCTTACTGCCGCTGCTGCTGCTGCTGTTACTGTTACTGCTGCTGCTGCTGCTGCTGTTCCTGTTACTGTTACTGCTGCTGCTCCTGCTGCTGCTCTTACTGCCGCTGCTGCTGCTGCTGCCAGAAATGAGTGCCATGTGGGCCGAGGATCTGCCCCCCCCCCACCAAACCACAGCAGAGAATTCTGAGGTGGCGCCTCGACGCCTGGAGCCTCCGCCGTACCGCCGGCCCGCCAGCAGCCAAACCCCCCGTCCCCCCCGCCGGGGGGGCTGCCAAGTGTTAGATCCCCACTCCCCCCCGCCTCCACCACCTCTGATTTACGCCGATGACAACCTCGTGATGTGCAGCAGTATGAAGAAACGCTGTGGGAACGGCGGCGCTATTGTTTTAGGGCCACACCCCCCCAAAATCACCCCCCCATACACACACCAGGACTGTGTTTTTGGGGTCCTGTCGTGTGATCGCAGCCCAAGATGACGAATCGCCGCTGCCGCCGCCACTCTGATTTCTCTTCAGTGTGTTAAACAGTTAGAAAAAAAGCCTCTCTGATTTAGAGAGTTCCCAAACCATAAAAGAAGTTCATTAGGGCTGTTTAACGGCTCCGTGAGGAGGAGCTCCCGCCCTGGAGCGCCCACAGTTTGTGTGTTCAGGAGAGCTTTTTGTTTTCTTTTTCTTTTTTCCCGTCTTCTTCTTCTTCTGCTTCTTCTGCTTCTTATTCTTCTTCTTCTTCTGTTTCTTCTCCTTCTCTTTCTTCTCCTTTTGTTTTTTGTTGTTTATTATATATAAAAAAATTAATTGAATAATTTATTTTCCATATATTTATGTTTTTATAAAAAATAAGCTTATTTTCTGTTTGTTTTTTGTAAATGAAGTGCGGTTGTAAAAATTAAATCAAAATATTCTTCTTCTTCCCCCTCTTCTTCTCCTCCTCCTCCTGGATGGAAGCGGAGTCGAGCTCTTGTGGCCACTGTGAAACCAGAGAAGCAACGTGCATTCTTTGTTTTTTTCTTTTAAAAGTGGGGTGGTGGGGGCGTTCTCGCTGAGTTTTCTCTTGAGGAAAAACGGCCTGTGCATGCGCTCACACACACACACACACACACACACACACACACACAAATGCACGCATGCACGCATGCACGCCGTGCCATCATAAACAGTCGTTGGAGGAATGTGAGATGGTTGGACGCTGCAGAAAATAGCAGCAGACGCCCTCCAGTCTTTCAAACACACACACACACACACACACACACACACACACACACACACACACACACACATGTTTATGGAAATAGCTCAGAGTCGGCGTCGTGTTTGAATAAAACTTTATTTACACGAGCCGCCGCTTTTTAAGAGAGAGATTTGTTTGGAGCGCCGGGAAAACAAATTGATAAGTGGGGCCTGAGGAGGAGGTCGGGGAGGGGGGCAGAGACATCCAAAACAAATCCCATAAGGGCCTCCTAGCTTAGCCGCTAACTAAGGCTAGCCGCTAATGACCCCGGGAGAGCTAATCAACCTAGGAGAAAAAAAAATGTTCACGTTTGCATCAAACAAAACAAGAGGGGTGGTGGTGGTGGGAGGTGTCTCAGAGTGGGTGGAGCCAACATCTGGCTGGGGGGCGTGGTCAATATAAAAAGGAACTTATCTGCAGTTTCCTGGAGGAGGAGGAGGTGGTGGGGAAGGAAGGAGGAGGAGGAAGTAGAGGGTGGAGGAGGGGAGGGCGGGCAACATCCAAAACTGCAAAAGGGCTCTTGGGCTAGCCGCTAATCAAGCTAATTAAGCTAGCTGTCCCCCCACCCCACCACGTAACAAAAAAGAAAAACGAAGCAGGTTCTCGTATGTATGAATCAAATCAAGAGTTTGATGGTGGTGGTGGTGCGGGTGTGGGGTGGTCTCGGAGTGGATGGAGTCAATACCTGGCTGGGGGGAGTGGCCAGCAGAAAAATGAACTTCTCTCCTAATTCCTGGAGGAGGCGGATGAAGAGAGGGAGTTGGAGGAGGTGGAGGAGCAGGAGGAAGGGGAAGAAGAGAAGGAGGGGGGGAAGGTAGGTGGAGGAAGGAGGAGGAAGAAGAGGGGGGGAGTTGAAGGAGAAGGGGGAAGAGGATAAAAAGAAGGAGAAGGGGGAGGAGAAGGAGGAGGAGGAGGAAGGAGGAGGAAGAAGAAGGAGTGGGAGGAGGAAGGAGGAGGGGGAGGCGGAGGATGGAGGAGGAAGAGGAGGAGGCAGAACAAGGAGGAAAAGGAGGAGGAGGAAGGAAGAGAAAGGAGGAGGGAGAGGAGAAGGAGGAAGGAGGAAGAGGTGGAGGGGGTAAGGTGAGAAAGAGGAGGAGGAGGAAGGAGGAAGAGGAGGAAGGAAGAGAAAGGAGGAGGGAGAGGAGAAAGAGGAAGAGGAGGAAGGAAGAGAAAGGAGGAGGGAGAGGAGAAGGAGGAAGGAGGAAGAGGTGGAGGGGGTAAGGTGAGAAAGAGGAGGAGGAGGAAGGAGGAAGAGGAGGAAGGAAGAGAAAGGAGGAGGGAGAGGAGAAGGAGGAAGAGGTGGAGGGGGTAAGGAAGAAAGAGGAGGAGGAGGAAGGAGGAAGAGGAGGAAGGTGAGAAAGAGGAAGAGGAGGGAATCTGTTCTTCCTCACACCAGGACACGGCGAGGACGACGAGCGGCGCCGCATGGAGTTGGAGGGTCGCGTTAACCTCGGCGAGGGGGTGGTGGTGGGGGAGGGGGTGGAGAGGAGGAGGGGGGGGGGTTAGAGGGGAGGTGAGGGGGTAATGCGGATGTCGCCGTCTTCCTGGGAAACACGAAGGGGAGTGTGAGTGAAGTCAGCTGGGGCCTCCAGAGTGTGTGTGTGTGTGTGTGTGTGTCTGTGTGTGTGTGTGTGTGTGTGTGTGTGTTTGTCTTGTGTCAGTCCAACAACGTGTCTGGATCTAAACACAACCTTCCACCACAGCCGCCACACAGAGCTCTCGCTTTTTTCCTTTTTTCCAAACATCCACCGCAGTTAATTGCAGTCATTCCCAAAAAGAAAAGAAAAGACGTTGGAAAGAAAAAGAAGAAGAAAAAAAGGAAAAAATCATCCGGAACGCCGCCTCTTTGTAGTCGCTCCAACCAGGAAAGTGGGAGGAAAAAAGAAAAGAAAATCTCTCTCACCTAAGCTCATCAGCTGCACCCGCCAACCCCCCCCCCACCTCCTGAATTTTCATTTCCACAGAGAGAGAGAGAGAGCGAGAGAGAGAGAGAGATTTGTCTTTCGGGGTGAGCGGAGCGCCGGCGTGCCAGAACCAAGAACAGGGGCGGAGTCATGTGACTGCGCTAAAAATAGGCCACGTCCACATCCAGCCGCAGAAAAAAGAAAAAAAAATCTGGTCACATGATGAGAAGAGGTTCTGCTTCTCCTCCTCCTCCTGCTCCTCATCGTCTTTCTCCTCCTCCTCTTCCTCCTTCCCCCTCCTTCCCCCTCCACTTCCTCCCCTTCCTTCTCTTCCTCCTCTTCCCGTTCCTCCTCCTCCCCCTCTTCTTCCTCTTGCTCCTCCTCCTTTTCCTCCTCCTTTTCCTTTGCCTCCTCCTCCTCCTCCTCCTCCTCCTCCACCTTCATCATCATCATCGGGAAGCTTGTGTGAACATTCCCGTTGACGTTCCCATCGGGACAGACTCTCCTCCTTCAACGTTCCCCGGTCAGGGTGCGACCAGACTGGACCAATCAGACTGAGGTGGGGAGCGGGGGGGCTTGGGCCTGCATTTTGGGCTATGAACGCTGACGTAGCCGTCTAGCTAGCGATGACGTTGCTAACTGCTAAACTCCAAATGCAGTTTGGCAGAAAAGGAAGAGAGAGACAGGGCTACTGTGAGGCATGAAGGGAAAGAGCAGCGGCGTGACATCATCACCACAGTCGCCACAGCCATTAAAATCCTGAGGTCAGACATCACAACGGAGACGCTCGCTACCTGCAACGGCTAATGCTAACACACACGCACACACACACACACACACACACACACACTCTCGTGGCTTTTTAACGTTTTATTCTGAAATAAACAGGGTGATTCAAAATCCAATCAGAGGCGTCTCGCTTGCCTGACGTCCGATCAAACCCGCCTCTCCTGCCCTCCCCCCACTCCTGCAAACACGTCGGGGGTTATTTCACACTGCGTCACACTCCCATGTCACTATGGATGGTGGAGTGTGTGAGCGACTGGCCTCCGTAAAGGTTAGCGCGCCGCCGCCACTCACGAGGACGAGTCTCCTCGCCGCCGCCGCCGCTGTCAGGGCCTGTCAACACACTTTAGCCTCCCGGTGAAGGAAGTGGAGGAGGTGGGAGGAGGAGCGAGGGGTGGGGAGGAAGGTGCGTTCTCCGCCACCTCCACGCTGGGTTAATTCCATTTAAAAAAAAAAAAAGAAGAAGAAGGAGAAGAACTTATTAGCAGCTCGGCGCTGCAGTGTTGACGCAAATTGGTGACGAGGAGTGTCACAACACGGGTGGGGGGGGGGGGGTGACAGGGTGGGGAGCGGGGGGTGATAGGGTGAGAGGGGAGGTGAGAGGGGGAGGAGACGCACGTCGCTCCGCAGTGTGAAAGAAAAATCTTACCAGCCTGGCGCCACCTCTTGGTGGCTGCTGGAGGAACTGACCATTGAGGGAGGAGCTTTATGGATTGTGGGAGGAGTTTTTGCGGGGTGGGGGGGTTACATGGGGAAGACGTCGCTCCTCAGCGTGAAAACAAACAAACACAAACTCTTTAACCGGCCTGGCGCCACCTGTTGGTGGCCACTGGAGGAACTAACCAATCAGGGAGCAGCTTGATGGAATATGGAAGGGGCTTGTATGTGCATGTGTGTGGGGTGGGGGTGGGGGGTCAGGGGGTGGGGCCATGG
Source organism: Nelusetta ayraudi (assembly GCF_046127955.1). Classification (NCBI taxonomy): domain Eukaryota; kingdom Metazoa; phylum Chordata; class Actinopteri; order Tetraodontiformes; family Monacanthidae; genus Nelusetta; species Nelusetta ayraudi. The sequence continues at coordinate 118,653 of NW_027466323.1, read as the reverse complement.
TTATCATTGTTGCTCGTCCATTACCCAGAATTCACCGTGGGCCCGAGTGTACGAGGGCAGGGGGGGGTTGCCTGTTGGTGGCTGCTGGAGGAACTGACCAATCACGGAGCAGCTTGATGGGTTGTGGGAGGGGCTTGTGGGAAGTTCTTGTCGGGGAGGCATGGTCGACGTCGTCGCTCTTCTCCTACCCAGAATTCTCCATGGGCCCTCGGGTACGAGGGCAAGGGGGCGCCATCTACTGGTTGCAGAGGTCATGCTGCTCACTGATTGGTTGGTGAGAGAAAGAGGCGGATGGGGGGGTGGACTCTGCCCGCCTGGACAGTAGAGGAAGAACCTTTAAGATCTTCTTCTACTGCACTTCTGTTGCTTCCTGCCCCCCCCCCCCACACCTGCTTTTTCAAGCCAGACGATTCACTGGTGAGAGTCGGTGAATCAGATCCTTGTGATTCAGATCCAAACTGAAGCTTCAGACAACCTGCAGCGTTCAGCAGGGAGCCGAGCTCTGAACCCAGCGAGTGTGTGTGTGTGTGTGTGTGTGTGTGTGTTTATTTTTTTCATCCTGTTCTTCCTGTGATACCTGACGCAGGAACCAAAGCCGCCTTTCATCGCGCGCCACCCGCATTTGTGTGTTTCTCTCTCTCCTGCTCTCTCTCTCGCTCTCCCTTGCTGCATGGATTTGTTAGCGGCGGCGGCGGCGGCGCGGCTGTTAGCCGAGTCGACAGCTCACTGATCTCCCATCAGGCCGAGCGGCGCTGCAGGTACGGCGTGTAAAGGCTTTGAGACGAGCTGTCAGCGCACATCAGGAGATTACAGCAGTGCCTGTGTGTGTGTGTGTGTGTGTGTGTTCAACTCACATACACCGACTCACACACACACAGACGCTCTGACACAGACACGGCGCCACCGCCGCTGTGTGTGTGTGTGTGTGTGAGAGTGAGTGTGTCTCTCTCACACTCACACTCACACACACACACGGCAGCCGTCTGTAAGATGCTACATCCGTTAGCCGCCGCCGCCGCCTAGCGTGCTAGCGCAGCGCCAGATGCAGGCGCCATATGGAGGCTAAATTTATCATCTGTGTTTTTAAAATGTTGGGCCTCGTTTTTTTTTTTCTTTCTTTCTTCTTCTTCATCTACCGCTCCTCCTCCCCACC
>NW_027466323.1:42500-112500 GCF_046127955.1 Nelusetta ayraudi | reverse complement strand
TGCTTCCTGCTGCCCTTTTTAAAGTCCAAGAAGAAGAAGAAGAAGAAGAAGAAGAAGAAGAAGAAGGAATAAGAAGAAGAAAAAGAAGAAAGAAAGAAAGAAAGAAAGAAAGAGAGAAAGAAACCTTCTTCTTCTTCTTCTTCTTCTTCTACTTCTTCTTTCTTCTTCTTCGTCAGGACTTCCTCCTCTGCTGAAGACCAATTAACCTCCGCCTGTGTTGAGTGGTGTGTGTGTGTGTGTGCTCGTGTGTGTGCTCGTGTGTGTGTGATGCATATGCATGGAGACACACACCATAAGAAACACACCACCACCACCACCACCACAACAACATACCTTATTTTACTTCCGTCCCGAAGAACTTGGCAGCCGCTAATGCTGCTGCGGCTGCATTTCCATTTATGCATCAGACCGTATGGATCATGCAGCCAATCACCTAAATCCTGCACGGGGCGAGCGGAGCAATCATCAGCGAGAGAGCGAGAGAGGGGGGTGGAGAGGTCAGAGGTCGGCGTTAAGGCCCTTCATCAGTTATGCATAAAGGCGGCGGTGGTTTATTTTTTTCTTCTTTTTTTTAAAATATGTATTTATTTATTTATTTATTTAAACATTTTCCAGGTTATTTTTAGACTTAAAAGGATGAAAAAAGGGCAGCAGAGAGTCACCCCCCCCCATGCCCCCCCTTACCCCCTCATCCCCCGCTCCAGGGCCTGCAAAGTATCTTTGCCTGAAAAATGCATGAACGGTGGCGTGGAGTCAAAAGAGAAAAAAATAAAAAAATAAAAAAAATAAACCTGCGATGCTGCTGCGATGTTGCGATGCTGCTGCGACGCTGCTGCCTCTCATGCATTGTTAACGCGGCTCCATAGCCCTTCTCATGACTCCGGGTCGGGATAAGTGCAACCTATCCTCCGTGTTACACAGAAACACTGTCTCGCCCTGCTGAATTATTGACCGGCTCGCAGATGTTTGCCCCCCTTCCTCCCCCCCGCTCTCCGCCCCCCTTTAACGTACCGGTAAACAAACAATGGCTGCGAGGAAAGAAGTTCACTCCGGGAAAAAACGAAACAACTCTGTCAAAAGTGCAGCAGCAGTCTGGGGATGGTGAGCAGGAATCAGCAAGGATGATTGGACGTGGACGGTCACCTTACATGGTGGAGGGGCGTATGGGAGGTGGGGGGGTAAGGAGAACAGGGGGACCCTTATAGTTCCGTTTGGAATTACAGGACGTCCGTCTTGATGAGAAATGTTTTCTGACACGGACTTCCCAACACTTTTTTTCCAGGTTGGTTTTTGTTGTGGTGGGAAAACTTTCCTCCGCTACAAAAAATCACCAGTCAGCATGCTGGCTAGCTGTAGCTCTGCCCCTTTGCTTCTCCAAGGAGGAGGAGGTGGAGCAGGAGGAGGAGGAGCAAGGGGGCGGAGCTACAACCAGGAAAAGCGGCCCAGCTGTCAGCGTGGATGTGTACGTGACGGATAAGCCAATTGTATCTCCTCCATTCAGCCCCGCCCCAGGAAGCTGTTAGCAGGAATCTAACTGTTTGGCGATGCAGTCGGAAGGCCACGCCCCCTCCACAGGCTCCTCCCCCCTCCCTCCATCTCCCCACCTTAGACGGACATTGACTAACAGGAAGTTGATTCATACTCCTCTTCCTACTCCTACTCCTCCTGCTGCAGTGATAGACGGAGGCCATCAGGGGGCGATGATGGAGCGTCACTCACACACCTGACAGCTAACAAACCATTCCGCCTCCTCTACACCCCTCCCCCCTTCTTCCTCCCATCGTTTAAAAGCACGCGCTCGCTTGCCGCCGCCAGTAGCTAAATAAATCAGACATAGCTGAGGCTCCGCCTCCCTGCTCCCGCTGCTTTGTGGGTAAGTGTGGAATTCTGCCGCCCCCCCTTGTCAATTGACTCCCTGACAAGGTGGAGAGCACTTCCTGTCGGCGGCGGCTGCGGCAGGAGGAGGAAGAGGGGGTGGGGCTAACAGGTATCCATCATTTGTCCTGTGTTTCTCTCTTCTTCCGCAGCCAGGCGGGTGGGGTCAGAAGCGGCGCGCTGCACAGAGGGGAAGTGACAGGTAGAGAGCCCCCCCGCCCCCACCTCCCTCGCACACCCACCACCCCCCCGCTCACCCTCTAACATGAATAATGAGTCAGGCGGGAGGTAAAGGGGGCGGGGACTAAATTATTCATGCCGGCTGTATCGCTCTTTGTCACGTCCTCTTTAACCACAATGAGCATGGGGCCAGCGGGCGCCGGGGGCAGGGCCTTAAACTGCGAGACGGCGAGACGTGTCAGCCAGCATCAAGTCAGCCCACCTCGACCTGAGGTGGCGGCGGCGGCAGAGGAGGAGGAGGAAGAGGAGGAGGGGGTGGGGCTTCGGCTCAGCAGCTGCAGCCCCAATATCAGGTGGAAGTTCCCTTTAATTTATTTCACAACCTGTTTTCTTCATCTTTTTCTGAAGTCAAGCTTCCAGGTCGAAGGGCGTGAAGGACAAAACTCATCCCTCCCTGTGGGTGGAGTTTTTATCCCGGACTCTGATTGGTTCCTGGTCGTATCGGCAGAAAGTTCTCATTCTCGTACAACTTTTTGCACCAAATCAAACTTTTTCAGTCTGGTTGTTTTGTGGTTCCACTTCCTGGCGGTATGGGGGTTGAGGGGTGGGGCGGAAGGGGGCGGCGGCGGTGATGGAGGGGGGGGATACAGGGGCGGGGCCAAGCGGTCTGATTCATGGCACCGCCGCCGCCCCCGCCATCGACAGCTACAAATGCAGCCGTCTCCAGTCCAACAAATAGCTGGCGGCTACATTAACGAGGCGCAATCGCTCATGAAAACGTGTCCCAGTAAATAGACGGCGGCGGGATGGATGGATGGCGAGTGGCAGCGGCAGCGGTGGGCAGCGGCGGCGAGTGGCGGTGGCTGAAGGGCCTTGTCAGGATTTGCGAAAAAAAAAAAAAGCTTCCGGTGGGGTGGAGGGGAGTGGCGAAGCCGGACAGGCTGGCCAGAATATTAGGGCGTAAATCAAAGAGCGGACAGACGGCGAGAAGAGTGAGTGGGGGCGGGGGGGTAGCTGGGTGGGAGAGGGGTAGGGTGGTGGGGGTGGGGGTGTGGGGGGCGTAATGCCCACTGTAAATCCTAAAATCAAAACTCAGCATCCAGCGGTGGTTAAATGCAGCGCCGCCGTCATAAAAGCATTCCCATCGACAAATGAGTCGGCGGGAAAAAGGTCAATAGTTAATTGAATAATCTATCACCATCAGGATGGAGCAGCAGCAGCAGCGGCAGTGGCGGCGGCAGCAGCAGCAGAAGCAGCAGTGCGACGGCCAATCAATGGTGGTCGCATTAAAAGGTCAGCTGCCTGTCCACCAGCTCCATGAAAAGTCACCTGGTGGTTGTTTTCTACTGGTTAGTGGTCCAAGCAGCAGGTGGAGCAGGAGGCTTTTACTGCTGATGGAATATTGATACAAGAATATTACATTATTTTTTAAAAATAAAATGACGATATTTGAAATCAATGAAAATGAAATCAAACCATTAAATATGTATGTTTCAGCATTGTTTTAGAACTATTACACTGGGTTACAATTTATTTTTTTTTGAAAGATGTCTGTGTTTTTTCAACTGAATTAGGACCATGTTGCCCTGCTGAATCCAAAACTGACATCCATTTTTCTCAATCAGGTCAGGTTTTTATGCTAATTTGATTTTGAAAAACTCGATCTTCTGACTAAATTGATTACATTTTTGTGACATCATGAGTTGATTTTCATTAATATTTCTCATCCAAAAAAGTTTTAGGAGAAAAAAAATCCTTTTCTCACAGAATGTATTAATTAAAAGTTACAAAATTCCATTTCTGTAAATTGAACATTACGTCATCGTGTGCAAAATTCAGATCCTAAACTTCAGTTTCTTCGAACCCCTGGAATGCTCAGCAGCAGGGATGTCTCTCTTCAGAGTCCAACAGTAATCAACCATCATGACTGCATCCCAGCGACCCTGATACCTCCTCCATACCATGTGTGGTATCAAACCTGGTGACCAAGCCCTATCCTGGTCACCCAGTTTAATAACAAAATAAGCATGGTAAGCATGCTTTGTGACGAGATTCCTGTTCGGAACAATGGGGTATTCACCGCAGATGTAGCAGAATACGTCAGGCTTATTTTTGCAAGAACTTCTAGTCAAAGCAATTTCATTCACTTGTAATATATTAAAAAAAAAAAAATTAGTCCATTGTTGGCACATGCAAAATCTTCAGAATTCGCTTATTGCAAGAAATATCAAAGAAGTTTGCATCACATGATATGAAAACACCCGTACATGTAAACAAAAACCTCAAAAAACAAATATGTACCTTAGTTCAGGAAGTTGAACCAATATGATTTTTGGATTCAAAATGATCCTAAAAAAAAACTTTAACAATAAATTTGGTGTTGACCAGTGTTATTATTTATTTGCACTATATACTTTCCCGTTCATTGACATTTCAGATTTTTTTTTTGGGACAAAATATAGATATTTTTTTCTTCAAACATTTAGACAATTTTTGGAAGAAAAAAAATCGGAAAAATTTTATATCCGATCTATTTCACCTCAAACACAAAGCTTATCATCATTTCCCTCTATTTATTCATCAAACCATTTCTTTCATCTTATTTTTTGTGTCATGTTGGTTTTTTTTAAAGAATTTAGTTTAGAAACCTAAAAAACAAACAAACAAGCCTATGGGGGCTGTCTGGCGGGTCAGGTGACCCCAGGGATCGTCAGATGTCGGCCATGTTGGCATGCGGGCCTCCTGGGATATTATCCAATCAGCAGGTTTGCTGCTTTATCGCGTGTTGCTGCAACATTGTATTCTATCTATTATAGATGAAGTTACGTTTTCTGATCATAATGACAATTATTGCGCCGCCGCCGCCACCACGGCTCTCGCAGAAGCTTCCAGAAAGCAGGAGGAGAAAGGAAGAAAAAAAGAAAGAAAAGAACAACAATTATGCAAATCTCCAATGGAATAATTACGCAGGGATTCATTATTTATAGGTTGTGTGGGTATTTCTCTCTCTCTCTCTCTCTCTCTCTCTCTCCCTCTCACTCCGGCTCCCTTTTTTCCTCCCGTTCCTGATGTCTTTCGTTGCGATCATATATAAAACCCAGAAAATGCGTTGCGGGAAAATGCACTTCCTTCCCCTCTTTAATTGTGTGTACACAGAATTATGTCATTTGTTCCCAAACATCGCAATTCCATTATTACGGCCAGGGGGGGCGACGGCGAGCGAGCGGGCGGAGGAGGAGAGGACGGATGGCGGTGATTGCCAATTTGGTGTGTGTGTGTGTGTGTGTGTGTGTGTGTGTGTGTGTGTGTGTGTGTGTGTGTGTGTGTGCGCGAGCGAGCAAGCAAGAGAGAAAACTTCATATTTGATTCACTTTCATATGCAGCCGTTTGTTTCCCGCACATCTAAAATGTTGATATTACATTATAAAATCCATATAAATGAGCGGCGCCGAGAAGAATCTCATTGATGTAATCAGCAAAACGCCACAAAGCCGCCACATTTTTTCCGCTAGTAATTGGACATGGCGCTACGGCAGCCCAGAGGCGCCAAAAAAGAAAAGAAAAAACAATCCGTCTTTGTTTTTACGGCTAAATTGCGACTCAGACTACCGAAAAACCGACATCCAACAGTTTTTTTTTCTTCCCGCTAATAAAGTCGCTGAATTGTTTTTCCCGAGCATTTTTTAAACTTTTTTTCTTCATTTTTTTTTCGGCCCACAAGTTTTCGATGGATGGCCGTCAAAACTAAATTGTGCGGAAGAAAAAGAAATTGTCAGTCAGGTTGTTGCAGAGACACTAAAAGCCTTCATTCAAATTGCATTGATAGCTTTATCAAATTATTGAAATCATTTTTTTAAAATTAAACCTAATTACGCACAATCATTTCGCAGAAATGAATAAATTGTTATTTTTCTTTAATTTGGGCAATTTGCAGAAAAGATTCCTATCATTCAGTTAAATGGCTAACAGCCTGTTTTAGCATCACTGCTGCTTCAATGTTGCTACAATGATAGAATTTGTGCTGACAAATTTGTTATGAAATGCAAGAAAATAGTTATGTATGTATATATATATATATATATATACACATATATATATATATATATATATACATATACATATATATACATATATATATATATACATATATATATATATATATATATATATATATATATATATATATATATATATATATGTGTATAGAATAATAAATGTCACAATGGTCTGAGAATCTGTAAATGCATTTCCTTTCTTAAACTCTCTGATTGCTGATTGGTTCTGGACACACAGTGGCAGATAGACTCTGCCCACCAACATGCTAGCACTAAGCCACAAACAACCGGCTGCAGGAAAAGACGAAATCTGATTGGCCCGCATTTAATCGGACGCCCTGAAAGAAGCCCCTCCCCCTTTTCCCATCAAACCACTAGCATGACACTACTGCTTTTAATACCATCAGATGGTCAAGGACTAACTCCCAATTCACACCAGAAGCGTAAGCAGAGCATTCGTGGCTCCGCAGCAGAACGTGGCCATTAAAGTCAGTGTGCAGGTTCCCACCAGGCGCAGAGTTTCAGAAGCGTCCCAGAAGCGTAAAAAAACGTAAAGAACGTCACTGTTTATTTTTGCGACGCTTCATGCGTCCCTCCTGCGTCAATCGCAGCAGGTAGGATCGTTCCAGACAGGAAGTCAATGGTGTAAAAACACAATGGATCCGGTTGATTTTCATCATAATATACAATGTGCTGGATTTTGTATTTCTATGTGCTGGATTTTACTGTCAAACGTCAACGTGACGCATCGGCTTCAACACTGTTCAGTTCGGCCGTCAAATAATAAAGCAGGTTTCACTTTAAATCTGAAGCTATGATGAACAAAATACATCTATACTTTAGATACCTGCATTTTGTATAATACCAGCAGTTCGGTTTACAATTATTTTTCTTTCTTACACACAGCGATACTTCGAGACACTGTTGGGACGGACAAAATAGTTTTGTTTCATTGTTGTTTTCTTTAAATACATGCGGAATGACCTGGGTTGTTGCGCGATCTTGCAATCCTCGCTTGATCGTGCTCGAAAATGCACGCTCTTCTTACACTTCTGGTGTGAATTGGGGGTTACGAGTGTGTCTGTCACAGCAGCAGCAGCTTCAAGCAGCAGCAGCAGCAGCAGCTTCAAGCAGTAGCAGCATCAGGCTCTGATTGAGCCGTCATGCTGATTTTCCAGCAGCAGAAGCTAAAAATTCCCTGCCGGATTCACACTTTATTTGATGTATTTTTATTATATTTTTTTCCTTCTTATCTTAAAGTGCTGCATCCTGTCAGAAGTTGGAGCGGCCTCCCCAGTGGCGGGCGGCGGTAGCGGCGCTCAATCCTCGGTGGACGGACGGACAGGCGCCGCCGGGGCCACTCGTCACGGAAGATCGAATTCTTTTCCGTTCTCTTTTTTCCCTTTTTTTTTTCCCAGAGACGGACGGGACGTCACAGACGTTGATCCTCTGTGGCGTTTTTTTTTTTATTATTTTTTTGTTTGTCATCGTCGCCGAGCGTCAGCTGTCAGCGCGCCGCTCCGCTCCGCCGCCGCCGCCTCAACAATTAGCCACGGCCGGAGCACTGGGATCAGCTCCCAGTCGGATCTCGGAGTGGCCGCAGTTTTTTTTTTTTGGGGGGGGGGGACGGTGGTTTATTTCCGGACGCGGCGCCGCTTTTCCTTCAATAATTCACGGCTGACACCGTGTCACGCCTGTCAGGGCGACGCCCCCCCCTCACCCCCTGACAGACGCTTAAATAAGCTCCAGACAATTCCATCTATACTCCCCTCTACACCCCCTCCTCCTCCTCCATCTTCCTCCCCCCTCTTCCCCCACTCCTCCTCTTCCTCCTCCTCGTCATCAGAAGACAGCTGATTCCCGACCCGTTCTGCCCACCTCCCTCCCTCTCAGGCACAAAGGATGAGAACACAAGTGAAGTGGATGCGGCCGGGACGCTCCCATTAATCCGGCTTCGAGCTGAGTTGGTGCTCCCTCACTGTGCCGAGTGGCGCTTCGGACGGCTGTAACTCAGCGGGAAGTTGGCCTCCTCCCTCCTCCTCCTCCTTCTTCCCCTCCTCCAGGACATCCTTCATCAGGATCGCTTCAGGGAAAAGAGTGGGAGTGATGTCCCACTCCTCATCCAGCGACCAACCAGACTTCCTCCATCCAGATCCGTTCTCAAAAAGCTCTTGGAATCCAATGACTTTCCTGGTTTCCAAGCAGCTGACGCTGATGTCCGTCCTTCTAAACAACGCTGCTTCCATGGAGGAAAATCCGGTGAAGAACTGAGGGTTCAGACTGAGGTCAAGTCAGGTCAACGTTCCAACAAATGAAAAATGTGGGTGTGGAAAATCAGAATATAAGTAAACGCTGCAGGAATCCAACATCTCAGAATTCCCATCAGAACAACCTCATCCTGGCCTTCTCCTCTTGTTCCTAGGAATCCCCCCCACCACCCCACTCCAGCCTCCCGGGCCGTCAGCTCCCCCATCCCTGCTGATCACCCCCCCGCCACCACCACCACCTCCACTCCTCCTCCTCCTGTTTCCATAAGGCAACAAAGTGGAAAAACAATCACCGGAGGAGAAACCAGGGACGCCTTCATCCCATAAAAGTAAATCTGTTGCAGCCTCGTCCCCCCCTCATCCCCCCCACCCCACCTCTGCTCATCCGTACCCCTCGTCACCCCGGCGGTCCCTCCTGGACTTTGGGATTGGAGGTGGACGGAATCACCTGTGGAGGTCACAACGGTGAAATTGAAAGGCGGTGGGGATGGAGGGGTGTCTGGGAGGGCTGTCAGTTTAATAAAGTGGATAGAATTTCCATTTACCCAGCCACCCTCCCCCTCCACCCACCTCCCCCCTTAATGTATTGGTCTTGTAAGGGCGCCGGTGTTCCCGGGAAACACGCTTTATAGACACAAATAATCGTAAATTGGGAATGTCACCTTTAAGCCTCGGCATTTTTATTATTGTTAGCGGAGTCGCTGAGTGGACCTGATGCTTCATCCTCCCTCCCGGGGGCGCCACCAACCACCTCCCCCACCCCCCTCCATCCCCTCCTCCCACCTGCTCCTCACCAACCTCATCTCTCCGAGATCTTCGGCTTCCGTAGCCCGTCGTAAAAGAAAGAAGGATCCACTTTGATCCGTCTTGAAAAGCTCCCATCCGTCTTTGACCAACGGACCAGTGAACACCCTCAAAAGTAAACAAAAAAAGGGGGGCGGGACCAAATTTTCACCTTTTAAAAACGTGTGTTTTTTTCAGGATCAAGTTCCTCCCATCAGTACTGCTGCAAGTTATTTTTTCCAAAGTATCATTCCATTCAAGTACTTGAATATTGAATATTTTCACTTCACATTCAGACTTTCCGTATTTGATGTGAGTGAACTTTAAAGCGTTTCGGCAGTGCACCCTCGATAACGAGCTCTGAAATAAGTGAGCTAATTGAATTTTCGTTCTTTTTTCCTCTATTTTTTCATTGTTTCAGGAGATGAATTGAGAAAACACACACACACATGCACGCGTGCACACACACATACAGTAGCTGCCATGCATTAAAAGAAAAATAAAAGAGGAGGAAAACATTAATTTCCCTCTCAGAAACGGGCAACTTTCTCTCTTTGTCGCTCCTCTAATGCACAATTTTTCATTTTATTTCCCCCATTCGGCAGCGGCGGCTGCGGCGGCGTGAAAGGTTTTTTTTTTTTTGCGTGGCGGCACGCCCCATTGTCTCCCCCTCTGACCCCCGCTCCCTCTCCCCTCACTTTCTTTTTCACCGCCTGCCTAAAACAATGGCGGCTAATGGCAGCGCCACACAATCCGCCATGAATATGCATATTAATCTCAGTTGCACAACCTTCGAGACTCAGACACACAGGAGGAGGAGGAGAAGAAGAAGCAGAAGAAGAAGAAGAAGTTTTCATCCAATTACACTTTCTAAATCAGCAATAATTACAAACCTATACATCATCTGCATATTTCAATTATTATTTAAATCTGGCATCGCTGCCTTTTTCTTTTTTCTCTTTTTCTTTGTGTGTGTGTGTGTGTGTTGCGTGTGGTAGTGTAATATATTCCGGATTAGGTGCGTTACAATTAAAGCTCCTCTACCTTGCCGACGCCCCTTAATAAGCCGCCGCCGCTCAACTTATTATAATGCAATATGCTCGGGCAGAAGAGTCGCACAACCCCCTTAATATTAGTTCTCACAATTAGCATGGAGCCCGACGCGCGCACACACACACATACACACACACAGAGGAAAAAAATAATAATAATACAAAAACACACACACCACACAAAAGCACAAGAGCAGAGAGAGAGAGAGAGGGAGAGGCCCGGCTTTGTTAATTTGCAAAAGGCGGTCGACGCTAACACACACACACACACACACACACACACACACACACACACACACACACATACACACACACACACACACGCACGCACGCACGCACGCACTGGTGCGAGCCAGTCAAGTGTTGCAAATCTAATTTAAATATATGAATGTTTGTGTTTCTTTTCTTTCTTTTTTTTGTCTTGTTGCTTTTGTCCGAGGGCCCCAAAGTCTTCAGGCGGCCTGAGAATGAAGAATGACACGGCTGAAAGAAGGGAGAGGAGGAAGAAGAGAAACGAGAAGGGAGGAGGAGGAGGAGGAGAAAGAAAAAGGGAGGAAGAAGGAGGAGGAGGCGGAGGAGGAGAAGGAGGAAGAGGAGGAGGAAGAAGGAGAAGGGAGGAGGAGGAGGAGGAAGAAGAAGGAGGATGAGGAGGAAGATGGAGGAGGGAGGAAGAGGAGGAGGAAGAAGGAGAAGGAAGGAGGAGGAGGAGAAAGGAGAAGGGAGGAGAAGGAGGACGAAGAAGAAGGAGGATGAGGAGGAAGATGGAGGAGGGAGGAAGAGGAGGAGGAAGAGGAGGAGCAGGAAGGCTCACTAAGTCGTGTGTCGATATTGGGCTCCTCTGATTTACGTGCGGCCTGGCCTCAGATTCGTACCTGCGTCCCAGGAGCCTCGCCGTAAACAAAGGGCTTACACCTGCCCCGCCCCCGAGCTTCAAGGAGCCAGACAGGATGATGTGCAGTGCACGCTGGGAAATTTGGACGCCTGTTAAAGGTTGTTCCTTCGTTTCTGCCAGAGGGACAACGTTTCTTCCTCTTCTTCTTCTCCTCCCTCTGAGTGGAAGGAGTGTGAAAGGAAGAGAGAAACTGGGAGGCAATTGTCCTACCTATCCTTTTTTTTCTATTCTTAACACTTTGGTGATTTGTTTAGTGTCTTAGTGTACTGTAGTTTATTTTTAGTGTTGGTTCTTTGTGTGTTTTGTGGCCAGACGGTGTCTGGTCGGGAGGAGGAGACCAGGTGCGCCGTCATGGCGGCTGCAGGGTTCTCCTCCCTGTCGAGGAAGCACAGCATTAAGCTAGGTGCTGGCTCCTCATGTACCATTGAAGACGTAGCGTTAGCCGTCGGGGAGCGGATCGGACACAGCTCGGTCAAATCGCCAGCCCGAATGAACCGAGCTGTGGTCCTTTTTCTGGAGAAGGTGGAGCAGGTAAGGTTGCTGGTGGAGACCGGGGTGACGGTGAACGGGCTGTCTGCAGACTGTCGTCAGTACACCTGGTCCCACCTGGTCCCACCTGGTCCCACCTAAGACAGAATGGAGTCTCTCTAGCAAGGTTAGACAGGTTTTTATTGTTTTAAGCATCATTTTAATCTTTTTAAGGAATGTAGAATTGTGCCATCTGGATTTTCCGATCACTCCCTGGTTTTATGGGATGTCATAAGAATGTTTTACCAAAGAGCGCATACTGGCATTTTAATTCTGCTTTGATTTCAGATAAAGGTTTTAAAGAAGTGTTTTTCTGGTGTGGTTTTAAAAATCAAATAACTCATTTTAGTAATCTTAGTGGTGGTACAAATAAAACAACTCTGTCAGCAGTACACTCTCAATGTCACGCAGTACACATGTAGATCAATCAAATACCTGTAGAGTGAAATAGTGGAATTAGAAGCACTTGGCTATTCCACAGGAAATCGAGGACACAAGTCCTGAACTCCAAAAAAATGGCCTTAACCAGCCAGCTGGACTTAAAGGTACAGGGGGTGCTGGTCCGGTCCCGGATCCAAAACATCACAGAGATGGATACTCTCTCTGGCTGGCTGGACAACACAAGGCCATCCACTCCCTGCTGTCGGACACCGGGCAGGAGCTGACTGCGCCTCATGAAATCAGGACGAGGAGGACACTGAGCTGGATCAGGACTTTTGCAGGGCTCTGCCACAGGTGTCAGCGAATACCAACACACAGCTGAGCCGCCCTCTCCAACTGGAGGAAATGACAGCCGCCCTGCAAAGCATGCAGGACCGAAGAGCTCCAGGAATGGACGGACTCACAGTCGAGTTCTACAAGGAATACTTGGACAGACTGGGTGCTGACCTGCTCAAAGTGCTGACGGAGAGTTTGGCCAGAGGTTCCCTCCCTCTCTCCTGCCGCAGAGCCGTAATGACTCACCTTCCATAAAAAGGAAACCTCCTGGAAACCAAGAAGTGGCGCCCGGTGTCCCTTCTGTGTACGGATTATAATATCCTGTCCAAGACGTTGGCCTCCAGTCTGAGAGGAGCCATGGAGCAGGTCATCCACCGGGACCAGACCTACTGTGTACCCGGCAGGTCCATGGTAGACAACGTCTACCTAATTCGGGATGTTTTGGAGGTCTCCAGCTCATTGGGTATTGACACTGGTCACAGACCAGGGGTGAATTCCAATTCCTCCCTCAACCCTCAATCTCAACCCTCAATCTCAAAAATGCGCGCTCCCGCGAGGTGCAAGTGCTGTCCCGATTCTCAGAATGTCAAGTTGAGGGACGAGTTTAAGGGCTGTATCGCCCTCAATATTGAGATTCTCCGGCACCACCCTTGGCAGTAAGGGCTACCCAGAAGGCATTGCGTATTTTCACCAAGACATTTTCGAAAAAGATCGCGATGTAAGAGCGAGCTACAAATGGAAGTATTTTCTTAGTTAATAAAGATATAAATATTACAAAACCATTGTATTGTCTTAGTTTAAGACTTTTTTTTATGGATTATTGACATCGTTGTTGTGTAACATTTTTTTTTTTTTTACTCCCTTCAAGGTGCAGAGGGGCGTCTGGCAGGGCTGTGCTCTGTCTGGGATGCTCTATGCACTCTCCCTAGAACCTCTCCTCTCAAAAATACGTTCTAATATTAATGGCTTGTTTTTACCTGGTTTTAATAACAACATCGTTTTATCTGCTTATGCAGACGACGTAATTGTTTTAGTGAAAAGCCAAAATGATGTTGATATTTTAACCATTTTAAGAGATAAATATAAAACATTGCCTGCGTCAAAAATAAACTGGAAAGAAGTGAAACAATTGCTGTTGGAAAATTGACACATGGCCTCCCAACCCTTCCCCAGAACCTGGCCTGGAAGACCGAAGGGTTAAAATACCTCGGGATCTTCCTTGGAAACGAGGCCATGGTGGAAAAAATTGGGAAGGAGTGGAGGAAAAAAATGAACAAAAAATCTAAAAATGGAAGTGGTTGCTCCCACAAATGTCCTATAGAGGCAGAGTTTTAATTTTAAATAACCTAGTTGCGTCCCTCCTGTGGCACCGATTGTCTTGTTTAGATCCACCGGCTGGACTTCTCACAAGAATCCAGGAAAAGATAATCAATTTTTTTGGGGACGAAAAGCATTGGGTGCCACAGGGGGTGCAGTTTTTACCGAGAGAGGAGGGGGGACAGGGCCTCATCCACCTGGCCAGCAGGACTGCAGCTTTCAGGCTGCACTTTCTCCAGCGCTTCCTGACTGGTCCAACAAACCTGGTGTGGAGGGGTGTGGCCAGATGCATCTTCAGAGAGGTGAGTCAACTGGGACTGGATACTGCTCTGTTTTTAATAGATTCCAATTTTTTTAAAGTTAAATGGGATTCCTCCTTTTTATCAAAGTGTTTTTAAAGTATGGGCCTTTTTTAGAAGCAGCAAAGAAAAAACAACTCCGAATCTCTGCTCTGGCTTTTAAAAGAGCCCTCGATTTACGGAGCCAGACTGGAGCTCCAGCAGAGCCACGCCCGAGCTAACGGCTCAGCTGTGGATCTGCAACGCCTGGTCCACTCTGCAGGACCGGCCCTCATTGACCACCAGACTGTTGAGCGTGTGCTGGGCCTCCAGTCCAGCAGGATGGCTGAGAGGCTGCTCCAGCTGCTGGGGAGAAAAGTGGAAAGAAGAGCTGAATGCTCCTGGACTGAAAGACTTGGGGATGCTACACCTCACTGGAGGAGTTTATACCAGCCGCCACTGAGAAAAAGAACTGCGGATCTACAGTGGCGTATCCTCCATGGTGCAGTTTCATCCAGTGCTTTTATTTCAGTTGTGAGCCCTTCTGTGTCCAACCAGTGCCCCTTCTGTACCTCCAGAGGAAAAAAAAAAAATCACATTTTTCTATGATTGTCACATACTCACTGCATTTTTTTATTCTTTTAACCAGCGCTTTTAGTTATTTTAACCAACATTTTACAATCACTCATTTTATCTATGGCACAGGCTACAACAACAAAAAAACAAGAGAATGTGGCAGCTTTTAAATTTCATCGGTGGGGAAGTGAAAATGGCCATTTCCATTTCAGGAAGAAAGAAAAGAGAAGGCTCATCAAATAGTGATGCCATGATGGTGTGGCTCTGCAACCTTCAGTGGAGAACCCAGTTGGAATTTTCTTTCTTTAAAATAATGAATGACCTTGAGAGCTTCACACAAATCTGGTGCCACAACATCTTGTCTACCATTTTAAGCAATGAATTGTTTTTTTCTGAGACATTGAGAGATTGAATGTATTTTTTTGGCACTTTTGCCTTGTGTTTGATTATTATTTA
The DNA here is from genome assembly GCF_046127955.1 of Nelusetta ayraudi. NCBI lineage: Eukaryota > Metazoa > Chordata > Actinopteri > Tetraodontiformes > Monacanthidae > Nelusetta > Nelusetta ayraudi. The sequence continues at coordinate 97,524 of NW_027466323.1, read as the reverse complement.
TTTATTTATCTATTTATCATTTTATTTTATTTCTTTCTGGAAAAATGTGCAGCATTCCCATATCCGTTTTGATGTAAATAAAGTGTGTTTGTAAAAATCAAAAATCTTCTTCTTCTTTTTCTTCTCTGGCCACCCCCTCTCCCTCTGCCAGTGGTGATGCCGAGTTCTTCTCCTCTTCCTTCCTCTCCTCGCTCCCTCGCTAGCTCAACCGCCGCTGGCTAAACGGATGAGCGACGGCAGCCGCTGACCTCGTACGCTAACGTGCTAACGACGTTTTTTCCCATCCTGCGGTGGATCAGCGACACGCCGGGTCGCGTGTAGAGCCGCCTCACCTCTCACCTGCTGCCTACCCCTGCCTCCCCCCTCTACCACCCCTCTCTCTCTTTCTCTCTCTCTCCTCACCGGCGGAACCTCATGAGTGGTGACAGGCAGGTTGCGTCTGGCGGCGCCCCCCCCCCTGTCAGGCGAGAGGAGCTGCGATAGGTCAGAGCTGTCACCCTGACAGGCCAAGCCCCCCCACCGAGACCTGCAACCCCGCCGCCTCCCTCCTCCCTCATCCCTCCTCCCCTCCTCTCTGTCATCACTTCCCTGTTTCACCATTTATTTTTCAATTTGCCGTTGCATAAAAAAAGAAAGAAACGCAGATTTTCTCCTCCTATTAAGAATGGGAACGCTGGAATGATGACCGGACCATCACCCCCCCCCCCCCCCCCCCCCCACACACACACACACACACACACACACACTGGCCAGAACAGCTGCAATTGCAGGTCAGCTCGCTGTGAGACAGAGGCCACGCCCACTCAGCCAAGGGACCAATGAGGAAGATGAAGAAGAGGAAGAAAGAATAAATAAGAGACGAAGAGAGAAAAAAGAAAGAAAAGAGGAGAGAAAATATAAAGAACAACCAAAAGCAGGAAAATGTACAATGTTCATGATTAAGGGGTTTGTGTAAAAAAACAAAACAGAGAGCCAAAGGTCAAAGGTCACAGCCAGCCGAAGCTCATAAAACTCTTCCAGCTTTTCCAGCGCCTTCACGGTAGCCCAACGCGCTGTACAAAGGCCTCTCATTCACCCATTCACACACCATTGGGTGGCTGCTGCCATGCAAGGCGCTGCCAGCCCCACTGGGAGCACTTTAAGGTTCAGTGTCAGGACGTCTCCAAGATGACTTGTTTGGCATCCACTTTGGGGGTGGGGGGTGCGTGGAGCTACAGCGTGTGAACAGTGGGCGGCGGCTTTGTATGATTGGCTCGTTCTCACCTGAACACAAACTCCGTCCAATCAAGTTATTTTGAAGAATTCCAAAGAGTTTTTTGTCTTCTCCTTTTCCAGGTTCTATCGCACAGACGAACAAGCAGAAATCTGAAACACATTTCGGACAAAAAACGTGTAATTTCTTTTTCTTTTTTTTTTTTTGTTCCCGCAAAAACACTGGAAACTTTCTGCTACAATAGTGAAATATTAACGACCATCCAGCAGCAACAACAACAACAAGGTCGTGCGTCTTTCATTACAACAGCACCGCTAACCCAGCGACAATAACAACGGTGTTAATGAGCGAGAGGAGGAGAAAAAAGAAACAACATCCCGCTTGCCGCGGCCGCCCAACGCCGCTTCGCTAACACGGCTGCTGCCTGCAACCGCTGGACGCTGTTGCATCACCTGAGACGTGTTTTTTTGCAATGAGATGCTGTTTGGAAGGGAGAGGAAAAAAATAATAAAATTAAATAAATTCTCCACCTTTTTGCGTCTCCGGGCCGCACAAGCAACATTTCATCACCTCGGCCGGAGAAATTAATTAGCGGTAGTTGGGGGGGCGAGCGAGGGGAGGTGGTGAGGGGGGCTGAAGGTAGAGAGAGAGAGAGAGAGAGAGAGAGAGAGAGAGAGAGACTCCTGGGAACCATTTGTTTGTCGTCTTTCCTCACTACTTCCTGTCACTTCTCACCCCCAGAAAGTGAGACACATGTCCCTGAGAGGAGGGTGCCGGGGGGGCACAGGGTGGAGGGAGGGTCGAGGAGGGGGCGGGGCCTTCTCGCTGAAGGATTGATTGATGAGGCTGCCGCCGCCGCCACCACTTGTTCCTGGACAGGTCACATGATCCTCTCCGCCACCCCTTTTTTTTCTCTGTCTGTGTTGCAGTTTCCCGGCGGCCTGACGATGACTCACGGCGAGTGAGGAGGCGGAGGTTGGCCGAGCGAGCAGTGGGTGGGGGGGTTGGGGGCTGGAGGAGGGGAGCACCACCTGAGAGAGAACAGCTGTTCCCTGGAAGGTCAGCCTCCCACCGCTGCCCCTTTCCTGTCTGGCCCTGACTGCCAAACTATGTTCTCAGCCCTCCTCACCCCTTTCTCCCCCCTCCCTGCTGCACCCTCCAGGACTCCTTGGCTCCGCCTCCTGACCCCCTCTCCCCCCTCTCCCCCCTCCGCGGGCAGCAGCAGCAGCAGCAGTGGGCTGGAGGATCAACTCTGTTTTGCCTGCTCTTGGTTTTCCTGCTTCTCCAGCGACTAGCAGCTAATGTCTAGCAGTTAGTAGTTAGCGGCTAGCAGCTAGCTGCGAGCAGCGAGTGAGAATTTCATTTGTTTTTTTGACCACACAAACAAACAAACAAACAAACAAACAAACAAACAGTGTTTGACGCATTTCGATCAAACACTCTGCTCACAACAAACTGGAGCGCTAACATTGATCAGTCGGCTGGGCCAAGGCAAACACACACACACACACACACACACACACACACACACACACACTCTCTCTCTCTCTCTCACAAACACAAACACACACACACACACACACACCTCAGAGATGTTTGCCAGGGCCGTTTAAGTCAGGTGGGCGTGGCTTACACTGAGCTCCGCCCTTTACCCGTCCCCACCCGGCCTGGCCTGACAGATGTTGTGGGGACTGGTGTCCTCCCAGTGCATGCGGGGAAACCCCCCCCCACCAACCTTCATCAGCTCTAGAAATTTTGGGGGGCATTTTTCATATTCCAGCGTGTTTTTCTCACGCCGACGCTCCGAATGGAATGTTTCCCAAAAGCCCCCCCACTCCCTCCCTCCCACTTCTTGCCGGTCCTCTTCTTCTGTGGTTCCTTCCCAGTGTGAGGTGGACAGGTTTGCGTTCTAAAGGTTTTTTTTCGAAGGAGAAGTCAGCTGGTTTTTTCTCCTCCCCCTTCCGCCTCCTCCTCCTCCAGCAGTCTGATGGAGAAGGGGGGGGGGCGCTTTAAATTATTAAAGGTGAACAAAAGAGGCATTCTCGACCTGCTGAAACCACCAACTGGTCACTCCAGGGTCCAACCAAACCTGGAGGACTCCGGGCCGTCCCACCCCGGCTTCCAGAAGCAGGAGCAGGAGCAGAAGAAGAAGAAGACAGACAGGAAGTGAATTCTCAGAGGAGATTCTGTGTCATCCGACCTCATCGTGGTGATAAACATACAGAGTTTTCCCTCAACACACTTTAGCATGTCTGAACAGCGCCGACTCATATTTATATATATGTATATATATATATTTTTTTTTATCCTGGATGTGATTTAATCCTGGCAGGACACCTAATTCCCTCCCTCCCCCTCCTCCTCCTCCTCCTCCTCCTCCTCCTCCTCTGTTCACGCCTCTTAGTTGTGGTCCATGCTGGGAAGATGCCTCTGGGCGCTTTGGATGGATGGATGGAATGGACGGAAGGAAGAAGATTCCCATTCAGCGCCATCTGGGTCAGATATTAGCCACGGCGGCGGGAAGGACGGCCTGCGAGGGAAGGGAGTGAGGGAGGAAGGAAGGAAGATGACCACCGGGTTCAAACACAAAAACCCACAGACTAAAGTCCAACCTGCACTAGTACCAACTATCAAATATGGATTTGAACTTGGAAACATGTAAGGAGAAGTCAAATAGTCCAATAATAATAAAATATTTCCAATAAATAAATTCAATACTTGCTCAACGTCAAAATCTCCAACGTCTTTTTCAGAGTGAAAGTGGAGAAAAAAAGTGTGTGGGCGGGGCCAGCCAGCGGCCGCTCCTCCCCCTGCCCTCCACTAGGTGTCAGTGAGAGGTGACCCCCCCCCGCACACTTTGGATCTCGCACCCTCCTGCCTGCTCTCCCACCTCAGAGGGCCGAACAAGCTTTTAGAGTGAAGGAGGTAGGAGGGGGGTGGGTGGGTGTGGGTGTTGGTGCGGTCTCACGGCCATTACCTCACCTCCTCCTCACCTCCTCCTCACCCCTCAGCCACGGCTCCGGACAACTAAACAGCGGTCAAGGTTGAAAGTGAGCCAACTCCTCCCACTTTCAGCAGCCGCCACCGCCACCGCCACCAACAACTCCATGGGACCCCCCCCCCCCCGGTCTTCCTCTTTTTAAGTGGCAATTTAGGCGGGAATTAAGGGATCAGGTGTATCCTAAGAGAGGAAATCCTCCCAGTTTCCTCCATAATGGAGCTGCGAGCTCGCCGACCGCCGGCTAATTGGAAGCAGATGTTGCAGCATTCAAAGGCTCCGGCCCTCCTGTTCTCCCCCCCCACAACCCCCCCCCTCCCCCCGCCCTACCTTCCCTCCCTCCCTTCCTCGGCCTTTGCCGCTACGTGAAACATCTTGAAATTCTGTCATCATACAGCTTTTTTCTCTCTTTTTTTCCCCTTCGCCCGAGCCGCCGTAATCACATTAACTGGAGATTTAATCTGAGAAGAGGCAAATTACGCGCTTTTCCCATCAAATTTAGCCGTGTGACGAGGTGGCGGTGGTGGTGGTGGTGGTGGCGGCGGCGGCGGCGGTGGCGGCGGCTGATCCCAGAGTGCTTTGCGGCAGGCGAGCATGCAGGCGAAGGAGAAGTAGAAGAAGAAGAAGAAGAAGAAGAAGAAGAGGGATGAAAGGGAAACGCTAATAATGTCTCACACGTGTTCTGGCAAATTGTCTGCTAGCAAGCGGGCAAGCAACAAAGCGGCTAGCCACAGAACTAGCGGCGGCTAATAAGCAACATGCACTATTTATGAAGCGGCGAGGGGAGGGAGGGAGGGGGAGGAGAGGGGGGTGTTGGTGAGCGCTGTCAAAATAAAAAAACATGTCAATCTTTGCTCCCCACTGTTGCCCCACCACTTCTTCTTCTCCTTCTTCTTCTCCTACTCCTCATTTTTTTATGTTTTTTTCGCCTGGGATGTACAAAGGCGGGAAAAAATCACATCAAACCGGCCGATTCCTTAAACTTGTACACATCTGAACGAGGCGGCGGCGGCGGCAGCAGCGGCGGCGGCTGGCAAAAATCAAAGGGAATATCAAAGTCGAGAAGAAGAGGCATCTGCGAGAAAGGGAAGAAAAAGAGAAAAAGTAAATATTTTGTCCTAATGGTTTGTTTGAGACAGAGCGGGGCAGGATGAAACGGCTAGTTAGCGGCTGCTGGCTAGCGGCTATGTCGCTAGCTAGCGTGGAAGTCGGCCTAAAGGTGAGGAGGAGAGCGAAAGCATTATTAAAAGAATAAAAAATAATATTAATGAAAACAAAAATAAAAGAGGACAGGAAGAAGAAGAAGGTTGAGGAGGAGAGCGAGCTAGCGAGCGGCTGGTGGCTAGTGCGGTGGGTCGGTTGGCTAGCTAGTTAGCTAGATAGCTCTAGCTAGCGTGGAAGTCAGCACACAGGTGAGGAGTAGGAGGAGGAGGAGGCAGAAAGGAATTATTAGAATAAAAATAATAACAATAAAAAAAATAATAATAAAAGAGGACAGGAAGAAGAAGTAGAAGTAGAAGAAGGTTGAAGAGGAGGATAAAAAAAAAAAAAACGAGGCCACGCGGAGGTTTTAATACTTGATGGCACATTGAAAATTCCCTGTGAATGTGCACAAGTTCTCCCGGCTCTGCGCAATTATGCATGTTTATTCATTTTGATTAACGCCCATGAAATGAAAAAAGAAAGTGAAAAAGAAAGAGAAAGAAAGTCAGGACGGCGGGCGAGTTTGAGCGACGGCCTGTCAGAGGACGAGTTGAAACGGGTGGCGGGGGGAGGCTAGCGCAGCAGCAGCAGCAGCAGCAGCAGCAGAAGTAGCAGCAGGTAACCGACAGTGTGAATATTTCAGCCGCCGTCTCGCAGGACGGCCGTTCAAAGGGCGACGGGAGAGAGAGAGCGAGGGGAAACATTGGCGGTGGCGAGGGTGAGAGAGAGAGAGGGAGAGGGAGTTGATTTAAGCCGCGGTGACACAAGTAATACGTTGATTAGCTGCCCTGGGCCCTGGATCCACCGCCACTCTTTCTTCTTCACGCCCATGAAAAGAAGTGAGAGCCGACGCCCCCCTCCCTCCCTCACCTCCTCTTCCTTCCCCCTTCGGACCCTGGCGGCCTGCTGGAGGGATATGGATCAGGATGGGGGGGGGGGGGGACCAGAATGAAGGTTAAAAGCCGGAGCTCCTCGTGAAGACGGAGGTTCAGGGAAAAATAAGGAAAAGAAAAAAATGCTCGAATGTATAATTGAAGATGTTTCAAAGTCTCAAAGAAGAACAACCGGCCAATTAAATGGCTGCTAATCAGAGCCACGCAGTAGCAGGAAGAGATCAGGATCTCCGTCAGGAAACCATGCTGTTGGTTCTGCACAACACATCTCCAGCATCCAGGAAAGAAACAACAACCTGAGGGCGGAGAGCAGCAATGTTTTAATATCTTTTAAATACAGAAAGAATGCTTCAAATACAATACATTGATCCATTAAATGCATAAATAATAATAAATAAACACTTCAGTATGTTCAGTAGATGTATAGACTTTCACTCAACGCCAAAAATTCTAATCCAATTTTAAATTCTCTCCATTTCAAAAAGTGGCTACAATTTTCCACAAAAGTTTCCCGACGGGCAGTTTTTTTTTTTTTTTTTTTTTTCACGAGGCAGTAGAAAAAAATAGAAAGGAAAACATTTACTGAGTGGCGGCGGGGGCGGAGCACCTCAGGGTCATTATTTCCTGCAGGCAAAGACTCTGGGCGCTGGCTAATGACTGGTCGGGGGGGGGATCTTCCACCTTGACCCTGACGCTCCACCGCCACATCGCGGTCCATTATGGCCCTGGCGGCACAAAGGAAGGCGGAAGACAGCGGTCGTTAGAGCTCGTCAGTGCAGACGCACCAACACACACACACACATGAAAGGGGTACGGATGGAACGTTCTTTCATTCCCACCCCTCCCTCCCCAATACACACATACACCACACGCACATACACACACACACACCCCAAAAAACAACAACATTGTAATTATCAGCTGCGCTGCGGCTGCATTGTTTTCCATCTTTCATTGGCTGACATGTTGCCCTGGCGGAACGCTGACTGCAGAAAGTTCCTGATGAATCCTCAACACTCTGGAATTCCGACATACACATATACACATATACACATATACACATATACACATATACATACAGTATATACATTTGCTGAGGGTTCCCTGCTCCCTGGCTGACCTGCCAGTGTGCACTTTCCATCCCTGGCCAGGAGGCCACGCCCGCCACCCTCCCACCCCCTTGATCCGGCTCCACCCCCCCGACCTCCCCCGACCCCCCGAGGAGCGCCACAGGGATCTGCTGGGAAGAAGCGCGAACTGCAGCAGCAGCAGACAGCAGCGGGAGCGTCAGGAACGTCGGGCGCAAGGAAGTCATTGTCCACATTTGCAATTTTCTGAAGTGTTGTTTTTCGTAGTTTGTTTTTCAGTCTTTTGATTTGTTTCTGTTTTTCCAGGATTTGGACGTTTCAAGAGTTGTTTTCCCAAGTTCCCACACTGACTTCCTGTTTTGCCAGACACAGACTGGCTGGGGCTCCGCCCCCTTTCCCTCCTTCCCTTCCCCAGAGGACTCTGATTGGTTCGCTGCTATTCTGAGCGGAGATCTTTTCAGCATGGATGCTGCAGGATTTCTTGTGTTTTTTCCCCACTGCAGCCTATCATGAGTCGTCACGACTCACCAACCAATCAAACGGCAGCACCTCCGGGCTGTAGCCCATCCAGCCAATAAAAACCTCTCTTCTGGTTTGTTTGGAGAAACTTCTTGAGAAAAGATTTTTTTTCTTCTTCTTTTTCTTCCCCTAAGAGGAGAGAAGAAGAAGAAGAACAAGATTTGATTTTTGATTTTTGAAAAATAACATTTATTTGCCGCTCTCATTTCCATTCAATCAATCAAACTACATAAATAAATAAATAAATAATTCTTGTTGTTTTTTTACGCAAGCACGTCGCTAAAAAATAGTTCCCCCTCTGTCACTGCACACAATGCACTGTTAAAAGTCCACATGTCACAGAAAAGAAGAAGAAGAAGAAGAAGAGCCATAAAAACAGGCAGAGTTGAGACTGTGCAGGAGCGACAGGAACCGCTCCCCTCCACCTCCCCCCACCCCACCCTCTTTTTAAGAGCCTTCTCTGGCGACCGCCGTGACACCGCCATTCCCATGCCCCGCCACATTCCTTAGCCGTTCCCGATCCCAGCCCCCCCCCCGCCGACCTGTGTGGGAGGGGCCAGTCCTGGACGGCGGCCCCTCGCTCGCTATTCCTGTCTGTCGCACGTTCATTAGCCCGCCACTGTTTACATCTTCTTATCATCTCTCTCTCTCTCCCTCTCTCTCTCTCTCCCTTTCTCTCTCTCTCTCTCTCTCTCGCTCTCTCTCTCTCCCTCTCTCTCTCTCTCTCTCTCTCTCCGCTGAGGGATGCTTCTGCCGCCGCTCCCCAAACTGTAATAAATCCACACACGTCATGTTAGCATCTCTGCTATCTGCTGCTGGATTAAATATAAAATGTGTTTATGGACAACCTGCACGTCCTCACTCTCGGCATCCTGGGAAACGCGGTTGGTGGGGGGCGGGGGGAGAAAACTTTTCCACATGTCCAGATCCTGCAGGAGACAGCTGCCCTCTGTTTGCAACCCATTCCAGGCTTGGACACCTGGAAAGAAAAATAACTAATCTAGTAGACTGCACCCCCCCCACCAGACCCCTCAGAAATCCCCCCCGCCACGGCCTTGCTGGTTTTGATTCTCACCTGACAACTTTTCCTCACTTCTAAATTTGTTTATTACCCACCAGTTCACTCCATCCATCCACCTCTTCACTCCATCCATCCATCCAACCACCTCTTCACTTCATCCATCCATCCACCTCTTCACTCCATCCATCCACCTCTTCACTCCATCCATCCATCCAACCACCTCTTCACTTCATCCATCCATCCACCTCTTCACTCCATCCATCCATCCAACCACCTCTTCACTTCATCCATCCATCCACCTCTTCACTCCATCCATCCACCTCTTCACTCCATCCCTCCATCCATCCACCTCTTCACTCCATCCATCCATCCATCCATCGATCTCTTCACTCCATCCATCCATCCACCTCTTCACTCCATCCATCCACCTCTTCACTCCATCCCTCCATCCATCCACCTCTTCACTCCATCCATCCATCCATCCATCGATCTCTTCACTCCATCCATCCATCCACCTCTTCACTCCATCCAACCACCTCTTCACTCCATCCATCCATCCATCCATCCATCCATCTCTTCACTCCATCCATCCAACCACCTCTTCACTCCATCCATCCATCCATCCATCTCTTCACTCCATCCATCCAACCACCCCTTCACTCCATCCATCCATCCAACCACCTCTTCACTCCATCCATCCATCCATCCACCTCTTCACTCCATCCATCCATCCATCCATCCACCTCTTCACTCCATCCATCCAACCACCTCTTCACTCCATCCATCCATCCATCCACCTCTTCACTCCATCCATCCATCCATCCATCCATCCATCCATCCATCTCTTCACTCCATCCATCCATCCATCTCTTCACTCATGAACTCTCTCTCAACGATTTGTGTTTCTGTGTGTGTGTGTGTGTGTGTGTGTGTGTGTGTGTGCGTGCGTGCGTGTTTGCGATCAACTAGTCGTTGATGCCGTTGAAGTAAAAAAAGAAGAAAAAAAATTTCTTTGCTGCCATCAGACCCCATTTACAAGTTTTGAAGGTACGCTGAGAGGGGTGTGTGTGTGTGTGTGCGTGTGTGTGTGTGTGTGTGTGTGTGTGTGTGTGTGTGATGATTTATTTATGTTTGGAGACTGAATCTGGGTCAGTGGAACCTCGTCACCGTCCTCCTTCTCTGCTCCCTGAGTGGGGGGTGGGGGTGGCACGGGGGTGGGGGGCGGGGGGGTGGGGAGCTGATGGAGGGTGGGGGGTGGGGGTTGTCTGTGAACTTGATAACAACAACCATCTGCCGCCGCTGCTGTCATTTGTTTCAATTAAAGCGCCGCCACTAACGAGAACGAAGCTCAGAGACTGACAGGAAGTGAGGAGGAGCCACAGATCTCCTCCTCACTACCTCCTCCTCCTGCTGCTCCTCCTCCTCCTCCTGCTGATCATCCTCCTCCACCACCTTCTCCCCCTCCCACTCCTCCTCCTCCTGCTGCTCTTCCTCCTCCTCCACCTCCCCCCCTGCTGCTTCTCCTGCTCCTCCTTCTCTTCCTGCTGCCCCCCCCTCCACCTTCTCCTCCACCCTGAGGTGGAGGGGGAACCTGAAGGCAGCGACTACAGGGCAGCTGATTGCGGCTCGAACACTTTCACCCCTTCAACTCCTTGCAGGTGCCTGAACTCAGAGTTCCCTGCCCACACACACACACACACACACACACACACACACACACACACACACACACACTTACTTCACAAGTGCACCAGGCCTTTTTTTGGGGGGAAAAAAAAACAAAGATCGTAACTGCAGCTTAATGGACACAATAAATGGTCCCATGTGAAAATACCTTATCCCCTCCTTTTTTCCTCCCCAGCGTCCAATCAGAGAGGAGTGTTCAACCTACACGTGAAAAAAACAAAATAACAAACACCTCCAACAGAAACACACTGGCTGAAGTTCATGCAACTAAGAGTAAGGAAAAAAAATTATCCCAAGCAATTATAAATAACAATTAAAAATGAGAAATCAACCCCCCTCTGATTGGTTAACTGTGTGATCACGTGACCAGGTTGGGACTGGGGCTGCACTCTGTGTGACTCGGCGCTAATCCAGCGGCTGCTCCCTCTAATTGGCTGAGCCGAACCTTCCTGCTGCCGCCGCCGCAGGTCAGCAGGTATTTTTGCAGCTGCGAGTAATAAGTGCACAACTGTTTACGCAGAGGGGGGGCTGGGGTACGGCTAGGGAGAGGGGGAGTCAGAGAAGAGTATGTACGGGGGGGGGGAGCCTGTGCTAATAGCCTGTGCTATAATTGTTTTGTTTTTTTACTGGGGAAGGGAAGAAGTGGGCATCACTTTTGTCCAATCATGTGGCAGCAGGTGAGAGGAGAGGGAAGGGGTCGAGGTTTACAGAAGAGAAAGGCGGCAAGCAGCCGCAGCAGCAGCAGAAGAAGAGGTTAATCAACAGAGGGCTAATTGGACACAAGTTGGCTAATTGTTGTTTTACAAGCACAAACAGAGCGTTGCTTCAATATTGGTAATGCTCTCTCTCTCTCTCTCTCTCTCACTCTGTATGTGTGTGTGTGTGTGTGTCTCCCACCTATTAGAGATTCTTGTCTGCGAGTTAATTTCATTATGCTAATCACGGGGCTCATCCCGCACCCCCCACCCCCCGAACGCAGCCCTGGGCTTTGATCGCGGCTCGTCGTCCCGATCTTCAAAGACAACGTCACCGCTGCCTTTAAACCAATTTTACACACGCACTTCTTCTCTTCTTCTTCTTCTTCTTCTTCTTCTTCTTCTTCTTTTCTAATTTTTTTAAGGATTTTTTTTATTTTTTATGGAGATGAGATGTGTTTGGGAGGAGTAATTAATTTTTTATGATGTGTCTCGGTCGGTCGGTGCACGTGTGTGTGTGTGTGTGTGTGTGTGTGTGTGTGTTTTATCCACATGATTTGCACTGGGAGAAACAGTGTGTGTGTCTGTGGGTGAGTGTGTGATGGGTGTGTGTGGTGGGGGGAGAGAGAAGAGGGGGAGAGGGAGGGGAGGTAGGAAGTCGTTTTCAGATGAGAGCAGATTAAAAGAAGCAGCGGCAGAAAAAAATTGAAGATTTCAATTTTTGTGGAGCAAAAAATTAAAAACAAAAAAAAGAAAAGTAAAACTTTACGGGGGAGGAGGGGCAGGGGAAGGAGAGGAAAGAGGGGGAGGAGGGGGAGGAGGAGTGGCCTGGAGCCCTGAGGCTGAGCGGCCGAACCTCCCGCCAACATGCCTGCATTATTTAGGGCCGACAGCGGCCAATCAAAGGCCCGATTGGCGCCTGAGGCGCCGCCGCCGATCAAACCACAGAAGAAGAAGACGGCCGCCGTCGATTTGTTGGTTTATTGCCGCGTCAACATTTTGTTTGGACGGTGTTTTGAAAAAACACCCAGAAAAAGTGTGAAAAATTTCACCAGTTTCTTCTTTATCTTATTTTTATCTTCCATCAATGTTGGTAAATGACTGCAAGAGTCAACACTGATGTTTTTCTGGCCAAATTGAGAAATGTAATAAGCCATAAAAAATGCCAAAGTTCTTTCAGAAGAGTCTTTCAGAAGTGCATCACTTTCAACCAAACTGGGAAAGTGCAGCATTATAACAATAATTCTTCAAAACAAACAAAATAAACCAACAACTGCAAAAACGTATATTAATAAAAATGAGGATTTGCTCAGATTTATTCAATGTTCATTCAGAGGAGAGAAAAAAACCAGCCCAAACCTTCAATATCAACAACAACAACAACAAAGAGCCTAAAACAGCTGATTGGGTAACAAACTAACTTAGCCAACGTGCAACGGAGAAAAATAGCAGGTAACACAAAAACAAACAAACAAAGTGTTTGCACTTGCAATAAAACACCACTTACGCAACACACAGATTAAAAAGAGGGATAAAGATAAATGCTGAATTTTCCAGCTGCACCTGCACCTGTTTAGTCCCATAAAAGTTGCACACACACCCACCCACACACACACACAAACACATACACGCACACACACGTGTACACACATATACATGTACACACACACACAGCAAGTTGCGTGTCCTTGTGGGATGATACCATGTAGGTGAACACGACAGATTGTGCCGACCGACTAAATAATCCGGCATTAGAAACATTTTTTTCCTCTGTAAAAAGCCTCTTATCGACAGAAAAAAAAAAGAATAAAATCCGTTCCTGGTTGGAAAGCCAGCTGCTCCGCTCAGGTAGAGCCGACTGCCGGAGGCCAATCCACCTCCTGCGGGCTGGCCGCCGCTAAGCACTACACGCTAAAGCACTACATGCTAAAGCACTACACGCTAAAGCACTGCGCTCCCCCCGTTGTCCATCATTTACAGTGATTAATTAGGAAGACAAACGGGTACGGAAGGTTTTTTCAGCATGGACGGATGGAGGGATGGAGGGAGGGATGGAGGGATGGATGGATGGATGGATGAGTGGCAGGTGGAGGTGGGGAGGGCGGGAGGAGGGAGGGGCTTACGGTCCATGACAGCGCTAAGCTCTAGGCTAGCTTCTAATTCCTGCGGTCACGCCGGTTAAGCTGGCTCCCCTTCCGCATTAAAAAACGATCTCACTGCTGCACCAAAATTTTTTATTATTCATTTTTTTTTAAACTCACGTCGGACTTGGCCAATCAGGTGCCGGTAACCTCGGCCTGCCCCTTCCCTGCAGCTGGAACACTGAGCGGAAGAAAGGAAGGACGGAAATCTGAACTTTCTTTTGTGTCTGATGATGATGCAGACCAATCAGCTTCCCTCGATGACCTTTCTCTGAAGGCACTTTCCACCACAGCTTTGGCCCCTCCCACCACTTCCCTCCCAGAGGCTAGAAGCTCCTCCCACTACAGACCTCCACCTCCTTCCTTCACCGCTCATTAAGGTGCAAAAAAGTAATTTTGCACCTGGCAAATTTTTCCCACTTCCTGCATTGCGGAACACTTTCTCTCTCGAACCTTCTTGCGCACCAACCTGATAACTTGCTCGCCCACACTTTCTCTCTCTCTCTCTCTCTCTCTCTCTCTCTCTCTCTCTGTCCTTGTCCCACCACCGATATCATTTTCACTTTTTCCCCTGCAGTTTTTCCTACCTTGCAGCCTCCCAACAGGTGGCGCCTCCGTTGATTGGCCGCCAGCTGGCTGACCCTACCGGCCAATCGGCTTTTTTCCTTCCTCTCTTGCTTGTTCAGCCCTCCTCACCTTCCTCCCTTCTTCACTCATCCCTCTCACACTACTTGCCCCTGGATCCGGTTGATTTTCATCATAATACACAATGTGCTGTATTTTGTTTTTATATGTGCTGTACTTTAATGTGAAACATCAATGTGAGGCATCAGCTTCAACATGTACACTTTGAATACCTGCATTTTGTATGATGCCAGCAGTTCGGTTTATTACTACTTTTCTATTTTACCGACATCGATATTTCGAGACACTGTTGGGACGGACAAATAGTTTTGTTTCACTGTTAATCATTAAATACACGCAAAACTACCTGGGTTGTTGCTCAGTCTTGCAATCTTGGCATGAACCAGTCTGCGCGAGACGCTCTGCTTACATTCTGCTTACGCTGCTGGTGTTAATTGAGGGTTGCTGCTGCTGCTGCTGCTGCTGCTGTTACTGCTCCTGCTGCTGTTACTGCTGTTACTGCTCCTGCTGCTGCTGTTACTGCTGCTGCTGTTACTGCTGTTACTGCTCCTGCTGCTGCTGTTACTGCTCCTGCTGCTGTTACTACTGCTGCTGTTGCTGCTGCTGCTGTTACTGCTCCTGCTGCTGTTGTTACTGCTCCTGCTGCTGTTACAACTGCTGCTGTTGCTGCTGCTGCTGTTACTGCTCCTGCTGCTGCTGTTATTGCTGTTACTGCTCCTGCTGCTGCTGCTGTTACTGCTGTTACTGCTGTTACTGCTGCTGTTACTGCTCCTGCTGCTGCTGTTACTGCTGCTGCTGCTGTTACTACTGTTACTGCTCCTGCTGCTGCTGTTACTGCTGCTGCTGCTGCTGTTACTGCTCCTGCTGCTGCTGTTACTGCTGTTATTGCTCCTGCTGCTGCTGTTACTGATGTTACTGCTCCTGCTGCTGCTGCTACTGCTGCTGCTGCTGTTACTGCTGTTACTGCTGCTGCTGCTGCTGCTACTGCTGCTGCTGCTGTTACTGCTCCTGCTGCTGCTGTTACTGCTGCTGCTGCTGTTACTGCTCCTGCTGCTGCTGTTACTGCTCCTGCTGCTGTTACTGCTGCTGCTGTTGCTGCTGTTGCTGCTGCTGCTGTTGCTGCTCCTGCTGCTCTTACTGCTGTTACTGCTCCTGCTGCTGCTGCTGCTGTTACTGCTCCTGCTGCTGTTACTGCTGTTACTGCTCCTTCTGCTGTAACTACTGCTGCTGCTGCTGTTACTGCTGCTGCCAGAAGAAGTTCCTGTGTGCTCTCACCACTAAATGGAAAGTTTAAACAGAGCTACATTGAACTGGTGATTTCGTGCACGTGCACCACACACACACACAGACACACACACACACAAGCACAGCACATTGTTTATATCAGGGGGAGGGAGTTTTTGAGGGGGGTGGGGTCAGTGTCGGAAAATAGACAATATGATAAACAATAAACAACCAGATCAGCAGGAAGTCATCTGTCCATCATTCTGGCTCCGCCCCCTCCTCCTCCTACTCCTCCCAAGGTCGCCCAATTAGATCCCTGTATCACCAAGCCATCAAGCCCCTCAACCTTTCTGGGGGTGTTGGGACTTGGTGCACCCCCACCCCCACCCTTCTTTCCACCTTCAAATTCAATTATCTTGAAGGTGTTGATGGTGATGAACTTCCTGGCTGTAGCTCCGCCCTCTTCCTCCTTCACTCGGAGGCTGCCGATTTGTCAGATTGATGGAGGTAAAAAAAAAAAAAAATAAGGCTTGGAAAAATTCCAACAAATCCACCAGCAGCAGCACGATGAGCTTCCCGCACACACATACACACAAATACGCACACACACACATGTCTGGGGAGGGGGAAGGGTGGGAGGTCTCAGGTGCAGGGGGGTCTCAGCCAGACGACAGATGTACGTTAAGCCCCCCGTTGCCCCTCTCCTCCCCCTCTGACCTCTCTTGCTTGCTTTGATACCCATTACATCATCACAATGACGCCCCCTCCTCCCCTTGATGATGATGTTGATGATGATGATGATGGTGATGATGGTGATGATGATGATGATGATGATAATGATGGTGATGGTGTTAGTTTGGTTCCTTTATGTAATATCCTGCTACCAAACCGCATGTTCGTTTAATGAAGAAAAGAAGACAAGGAAAATCTTATGAAGTTTTAGTGAAAAGAAGAACAAGGCATTTGTTACAGAGATCTGATGGAGAGATCTCTGGAGTCGAGTCCTGGCCGTCGCCGGAGTCGGACTGACTCCTTTCTCCCAAGAAAGTCCTTAAATGCAAAGACAAACAATCTGACTCCTAATTTGAATGTCTTCTCAAGTGTCGTCCTTTGAGTGGCTGTCCATTCTTCCCCCTTCGGTTGCTCGGTGTTACTGTCATTGTTTGTGAATGAGGAAGCAGGTCGTTATTTGGCCGTGAGCCAAATGGTCCATTTTTCCTTCCACTGTGACCATTCGCAGCAAGACAAGCCTCAGGTCACAAGTTCCCATTCCTGTGACTGGATGGGTCGCAAACTTTAAGAGGGTTGCAAAGGCAGTTCCTTCAGCTGACCACTCTCTGGTCACCCCAGGTCACTGTTCATTAGACTTAATGAGTTACACAGTCTTTGCTCACAAGGTAATATATACCAAATATACAAATATACACCAAAGCACTACATATAGTAACATTCAATACATTTATACATTCAACTCAATGTAATAATTCCAACATATAAATGTAATGTTACCAATATAATAGCACAATATGTAATGATGCATGATGTTAAATATCTGATTCCAACAATTGTGATGATGATGGTGATGGTGATGTTGTTGATGGGGATGATGGTCATGATGGTGATGATGGTGATGATGGTGTTGATGGTGATGGTAATGATGGTGATGATGATCGTGATGATGATGATGATGATGATGATGATGATGATGATGATGATGGTGATGATGGTGTTCATGGTGATGATGGTGATAGTGATGATGGGGATGGTGATGATGGTGATGATGGTGATGATGATGATGATGGTGATGATGGTGATGATGGTGATGGTGATGATGTTGATCGTGATGATGATGATGGTGATGTTGATGATGATGATGATGATGATGATGATGATGATGATGATGATGATGATGGGATGATGATGGTGATGATGATGATTGTGATGATGGTGATGGTGATGATGTTGATGGTGATGATGGTGTTGATGGTGATGATGGTGATGGTGATGGTGATGATGTTGATGGTGATGGTGATGGTGGTGATGGTGATGTTGATGGTGATGGTGATGATGGGGATGATGATGATGGTGATGATGGTGTTGATGGTGATGGTGATGGTGATGATGGGATGATGATGGTGTTCATGGTGATGATGGTGATGGTGATAGTGATGATGATGATGGTGATGATGGTGATGGTGATGGTGATGATGGTGATGATGGTGATGATGGTGATGTTGATGATGATGATGATGATGATGATGATGATGATGATGATGATGGTGATGATGGTGTTGATGGTGATGGTGATGGTGATGGTGATGATGTTGATGGTGATGGTGATGATGGGGATGATGATGATGATGATGGTGTTGATGGTGATGGTGATGATGGTGATGGTGATGATGGTGTTAATGGTGACGATGATGATGATGGTGTTGATGGTGTTGATGGTGTTGATGGTGATGGTGATGATGATGATGATGATGATGATGATGGTGTTGATGGTGATGGTGATGATGGTGATGGTGATGATGGTGTTAATGGTGACGATGATGATGATGGTGTTGATGGTGATGGTGATGGTGATGGTGATGATGGTGTTAATGGTGACTGTGATGATGATGATGATGATGATGATGATGATGATGATGATGACAGGAGCCACTCAGAACGCCAAAGACACCCAAACCATGTGACTCCCTCCGCCCCCTCCCTCCAGCCACCACCTCCCTCCTCCCTTCCTCACCCTCCACCACAGAATCACTTCAATCTGTCTTTTTTCCATCTCTCTGTTTTTTCACTGCAATTAGCCTCAGTAGGAGCGACGGCGCCTCCACTCTCCCTCGCTACCAGCGACATGGCGTCCGCCTCCCCGCCTCCCACTCCCCCCAGCGGCTAATAGACCCGGCGATGCATCCGGTGTCAGGGTCGCTCGTCTCTGTGAACAATCTGGCTGCAGAAACGACGACGTCCTGCCGTGTTTACAGGGGCCATTATCGCTCGGCCACGCCCCTTTGCCCCCCCCCCCAACTCCTGTCTGGGCGGCGGCCTAATTGCGTTAGCCACCGTCCATCCGCTCCTTGATCACTTAGCGCCACTTAAGGTGTCGGCCAGAGTTGCTGGAAATTGTTGGAAAAGTGAGTGGAAAAAAAAGAAAAGAGGGAGAGAGGGAGAGAGAGAGAGAGAGAGAGGGAGGAAGGAAGGTGGTACCACTCTCTCCTCTCTCTCTCTCTCTCGCTCCATCGTATGTCGCCCGATGGTGGCTGTGGCGTCAGAAGCTCTCTTACACCATTAAGGGCCGTCGCCGCGCGGCTAATTAGCACAAAGACGTTGACGAGGATGACAGGTAGAAATCTATACATCCTGACTCCTCCCACTCATCTCTCTCTCCCTCCCTCTCTCTCTCTATAACAATAAGGAGATAAAAAAAAATGTCAACCATTAAAAAGTTGATAGAAAACTGGGAAAAAATAAAGTGAGACCCAAGTGAGTCAGTGAGTTGGTGAGTCGGTATTCATCAAAACACTCAGTTTAACTCTTCAGCAGCTTTAGACGCATGTAAAAAAAAAAAAGAAAAGAAAAAGAATGTAATAATAGTAATGATAATATAATAATATTGCTGCATCATAGCAGAAAAAATACATAAGACTTTATACATTTTTATATTATTGATTTTATGTTAATGTTACAATTTTATGTTCATATATTTTATTGGTTGTTTTTTCTACTTAAAATTTTCATGATTTTTTTCTTCTAAGACATTTTGATGTGTTTCTTTTCATATATATATATATATATATATATATATATATATATATATATGTTATATTGTATTTTGTGTTTTCACAATTTTTTTTACTCCATCCCCCAATTGCCTCTCCTGCCACTGAAACCTTCCAATTAGACGAAGAGCAAAGCAGCAACATGTTGCTGCAGAGATGCAGGTTGCACCCCCCCCCGCCCCCAACTCCTCCCCCTCCTCCGCCTCCTCTCATTTCCATCCCGTTAGTCCATAATTGCATTGTGAATCCACTTTGTTTGTTTTCCTTCTTCTCCTCCTCCTCCCTTTGCTCTGTGTCGACACAGGTTAGAGCAGCAGCAGCGGTGGACGTGGAGGAGGAGGAGGAGGTGGAGGCACTGCTGAAAGGTAAACTGCACTCTATCTGTCCTGCGACAGCAGCGAGCAGCCAAGCACTTTGTTTACCTCGCCGCTGCCGAGTCCAAGTGGCTCAGACCCTGCTGGCACTCTGATACGGCCGCTAATTAGCTTCCCAGCAGCCTCCACCTGCCCCCCCCCATTCCCACCCCCCCCCGCCCTCCTCCTCATACCCCCACCCCCCCACCCCCGGTCACATGTCTATACGTACACATGAAGAAGAAGAACAAGGTGGGGGAGAAGGAGCAGAAGGAGGAGGAGAAGGAGGAGGACGAGGAGGAGACGCCGCTGCATAGCTTCCTTTCCTTTCAGCCTCCACATCAAATTCCACCAATCACAGTGTGTTCCTTCCTTCTGATTGGATACACTTCCAATCAATCAACCCATCGACCCACCGATCTATCGATAAATCAATTAATCAATTAATCAAACTCAAGGAATCTGCCACTAATGAGCGTCTGAACCCTGCTGGACACGAAGTTCCCTCCAGCCAATCACAGTGTGAGGAATCAGTCGGCACCAGATGTGATCCAATCGTTGCTTGGGGGGGGGGGAGCTTAAACATATTCCAGTTGGACCTGGGTTACTTTACCTCTCTCTCTCTTTTAATCACTCTTCCCTTTATTCTTTTGTTTGTCGCAGGGAAGCAAACCGGCAACCTTTAAGTCAGCCCGCCAGCCAAAAATCCCCCCCCCCCCTCCATCGGTGGCCTGCCACGCTTGGCCGAGCCGCGCTCTCCCTCTCTCCCCCTCAGGAGGCTCAGACACTGTAGGTGAACTTTGAAGAAATAAAAATGAGCCAAAACGAGCTGCAAGATAATTGAAGCGCAGGCAAAGGGGGGAGGGGTGGTAGGTGGGGGGTGTGGGGGGGGGGGGGCGAAGGCAGGTGGGATTAAAAACGACGGCAGTGGTTTACAAGGGGGCATGCACTGTCACTGCCACGCTGGTATTAAGGTTTCAGCCATGTAGGGAACACCCCCCCACCCCCCTCCTCACGACCCCCCGACAACCACCCCCACCACCACCTCACTAACCTAAACATCCCTCCCACACACACACACACACACATACACTCAGTATGCACTTTACCTTATTTATGCGCGGAGCTGCAGGGATTTGAAAGGTTAAAGTCGGGCAGGTCGCTGGCTCCTCCCCCTTAACACTCCCCCTCCCCACCCACCCATTTGCGTAGGTGTTTGGCTACAACTGCATCCTTCTTCCTCCTCGCCACCGCCGCCACTGCAATCTCACTGGCCCGTTGCACAGTTTGAAGCACGTAACAGTTTGAAGCAGCACCTAAGTCATCTGATAAACCAAAGTCATGTGACCAAAATACGCAATTGGGAGAGGAGGAGAAGGAGATGGAGGAGAAGGAGGAGAAGGAGGAGAAGGAGGAAGAGAAGGGGAATAAAAAGCGGAGGAGAAGACGAAGAGGAAGAAGCCGCTCCATTGGGAAACACGCAGACAGGATGGTCTTCATCCCACACATGGGATACAGTGCTACCAACCTGCGTTCGCTTCACACAACCGCTATGGGTTGAAAGAGAAGAGACCTAAAAGCAGGCGATAAGAAAAACAAGTTTTAAAAACTCTCTCTCTGTTGTGTGGTAACCAACCAATCAGAGGCCTCCGTCAAGTCTGAGCGACCACCTGTCCTGACAGCGAGTGTTAACTCATGACAATCTGGAAACAGGAAGTGGACCGAGTGACAGTGGGAGCGGGCGGGAAACTGAGAGTGTGATTAATCCTCAACTCACCACTAGGGGGAGTTCAATCTGGCATCTGAGAACCAAAGCCTTCTGTGTGTTGCTGCAGTTGACACACACACACACACACACACACTCACTCAGGTCCAGCAGCTTCAGCAGAAGGCGGCCATGCAAATAATGACGACAATCAATAATGGCGGAAACATCTGTATTGATACCCGATCGGGTCCATCAGCAGACATGGTGTGTGTGTGTGTGTGTGTGTGTTTGAGGGTGGGGGTTGTGGTGGGTGGAACCAACTGAGCTTATTGGACCGCCCCCATGATGCAATAAATGCCACCCCCCCAAAAAAAAAAAAAACAGCGCGCGCATGTTTGTAACGTTATCCGAGACGTAATTGAAAACTTGGTGGTGAGGAAGGAGAAGGCAGGAGGAAGGGGGCGGGGTGACTGAAGGAGGGGAGGGGCAGGGGGCAGCGACCAATGAGAGCAGAGGTAAAAAGAAGAAGAAGCAGAAGAAGAAGAAGCAGCAGAAGGAGGCGTTATAACAATGTCTGCATATGGGCGGCTAAATGACGACGAGGCTCAGGTGGCTCATATTAACCTGAGAAAAAAAGGCAGCGTAACTTCCTGTAGGAGCGGCGGCGGTGGCGGCGGTTGCGGTGTGGGCGGCGGCGGCGGCGGTGGCGGCGAGGATAATTGAATTCCGGGGGCCCTTCATTCCCACCTCAGCCGTGAGCTTCATTGAGATTAATTACTGGGCCCAGACCTTGCCGCTCGCTGATAGCACGCCGCTGCTTCAGCATGGCGTTCGCACAGCCGCACGCTCACTCGCCCGCGATGGCCAGACAAAAGGGGACATGGCGGCAGCGGTGGGGGGTGGGCGGGGCTTGGCCATGTGATGCGATGCTATCGCGCCGGCGTTGTTGTCGTGTTGCCATTAATTAATTTCAAGGTGATTATACTTCCGTGAGTGAGCAGCTCCTGGAGGTGTGGGGGGGGCTTGGAGTGGGGGGAGGGACCAGAGGTGGGGGGTGGGTGGGACGGGGGGCCGCAGCAGCAGCAAATAAGTGAAACAGTGCTGGAGGTGATATTTAAATGTTTCCAGGACGGACTAATAATCATAATCATAATCATAATAAAGGGTAGCTAGCGGCAAACTAAATATTCATCCAGCAGCATATTGTGTGTGTTTGAAACACCTTGTAGGTCGCGGCCTGCAGCCCTGACCTACAAACACCCCCGACCCCTCCCCACCGACCCCCCTGCCCCGTCAGAGCGACGGTGGGGCTAGCACAGCACAGACTGTGGAGGATGGGCAGCTAACAGCTAACAGCTAACTTAGCCTGGAAACTGTTTCAAGAACCAGTTGCAGAATTTAAAGCAGAATTAATTTTTTGGGGGACTTTTACTGCTGCAACTGGTACAACACAGGGCCACCTGCTGGCCAGAGCGTGTCATCCACCTCCACCTGAACACAAACAGGAAGAGACCTGAGTGTGTGTGTGTGTGTGTGTGTGTGTGTGTGTGTGTGTCCCCAGTGGCTAGTTCTTCTAACTGGGGACGACAGGAATAAAAATAAAACGGAGCCACTTTACAGTGGTGGTGGCAGTGGTGGCGGTGGCAGCCGAGTCCCCAGGGGGCGGAGCCTCAGCTCAGGTTTTTAGCGGTGCTGTCACACCCCTTTACCACCGCCGCTGACACCGGTGCTCCAGGGTGATAAAACAATACACACCTTTCAGCAATCGAACCTCACATACACACACACACACACACTCCCACAGGACCTGCCGGGGCTTCAATTATCACCACACACACACACCCATGCGCACACACTCACACTGACACCGGCTAAAGCACTCTCAGGCTCGAACTCTGATCCCAGGACAGAGAACCAGGTGTGACAGTTAGCATCCGGCGGCTAACGCTAGCAGGGAGGGAATCCAGGATGTTGCTTCAGCTGCAAAATTAGAAAAACATTAAGAAAAAGCTATAATTAATCTACCTAATGAAATAGATGAATAAAAAATCAGGTTGTGTCCTCAAATCTCAAACTTTGGTGTTTTTTTTTTTTTTTTTTCCTTTCTTTTGGTTTTTACGAACTCTGAGGCAGCCGTGAGCGTCTGAACTGGGAAAACACCAACGCATGCTGACTTGTACTCTTTGGAGGAGACTTCAAAGCACAGAGGAAACGCTAGTCCAGGTCGTTGCCGCCGCTGCAGCCACAACAGCAGCAGCAGCAGGAGGTCCAGGTGATCCGTCAGCCACCCCGCAACATCTGCTGGTAACTAAAGCCGCCCAGTATAGATCCTCGGAAAAGGTAAACCACTGAGTGTGTGTGTGAGTGTGTGTGTGCATGTGCGTGTGTGTGTGTGTGTGTGATCAGATTTCAGCCTGATTGATCAGCAGGGAGGTGAAACCCTGGATGAGCTTCCTCGTTTCCCTCCAACGCTAATAGCAACAACATTGCTTCTTCTTCTGTGCTTTTTACTTTTTTGGAAGATAATTTTCAAAACACGGCGGCGGTAACGTCCACGGGCGTCTACACCACCCGACTCATGGACTCCATAGGTGGGTGGAGTGGGCGGTGCCTACGCAGGGTGGCACACGCTAGCCGTGGTGCCCGAGGTATCTGCTTGCTACATGTAAACAGAAGCTCATTAGGTTCATTAGCGCAACACAGCGCTACACACACTCTGAACACACACACACTGAACACAGACACAGGCTTGGTGAACATACACCTTGCCAGTCGATAGCCTCGGCGGTGCGGTGCGTAGGCGTCCGGTTATGGATACCTCGCTGGATCCGTTTCATAGCCAATCGACGATTGACAAATATGGCAAACAAATATCGCTAACACAGCAAGCCTGGCGTAACAGAAGCAACCTGGCGAGGTGGGGGGGTGTTATTTATCCTCTGGAGGCTAACCGGCCTCCCGCCGCCTCCCGCTGCCCCCTGCTGGCCAGACATCAGAGGCCTCGTCTTCCTGCCAGGTATTTTGTCAAACGCTGCTTCCAGCGCTACGACCGCTACGGCTAATTCCCTCCCTTTTTTTCTCCTTTTGCCCCTGCTGTTTGTTGTCCAAACACGCGGGGGGGATGATGTCGGGGGTGATGCCTCTATGATGATGCGGCGATGGCAGCGGCGGCTGAATTATTCATGCCAGGTTCAGTCAGTCCGTTAGCCTGGCTCGGCCGCGTGCTAAGGCTCTGTAATGTGCAGGGGCTGAGGTGGAGGTGGGATAGAGAGGGGGTGGGCGGGTGGGGTATAATTGACTGGGTGGTGAAGGTGCGCTGCGCGTTAGCATGTTGACAATAGCTACATAGCGTGCGGCTGACACACACTGACACACACACACACACACACACACACACAGGAGTCAGCTAATGGGCAACACAGAAAGGGCTTCACTCCAAGGGGCGCATACATATTTATGCCCATGTTCCCCCCTTTCATGTGTTGCCGCTAAATCTCATCTCTCCGTTGCTGCCGAGTCTCCACCTCCTCCGTCAGCCCCCCCACCCCACCACCACCCCCATGTTGTATTATAACAGGGGAGAGAAAAACCTGGACAACGTCTCCGGGGGGGTGGGGGTGGAGGAGATATAAGGGCGGGGTTGGGCTTGGGGAGGCGCCGTCTCGTAACAGTGCAGTGATTGACCGACCAAGGAAAAAGAAGAAGTAGAAGAAAAAATGTAAAAAATAAATAAACTCAAAGCAGCAGCAGCAGGGGGGGTGGATTAAAGCTATGACAGTGTGACCCGTTTTGACATCGGAGCTGATAAATCAGACGATTTGTAACCCCCCCTCCACACACACACACACACACACCCCGGCACCCAGGACAACCAGAGCTGGAGGTGAAGGAGGAGGTGCAGGTCTGTTGCTGTGCTCCACTTGGTCCAGGTTCTCTGTTTTCCCGGCTAAATCAATAATGTGTGTGCGTGGGGGGGCACGGTCGGCCATCTGGACTGAGATCCAGGGTCTCAGGTTGTCCCCCGGGTTCGCCCCACCACCACCCCAGACTTGGCACTAAGTTAATCCCCCCCACCCACTCAACCGCCCCAACCCGACCCACCCCTCAACGCCTTCTGTCCCTCCTTCGCACACCTTCCATCTAATCTGGCCGGCTGCGACTCAAATGTCAGGCCACCTGGGAGAGGCAGCTGTCGGCCTCCAACGGGAGCAGCCGCCGCTGCAATGCTAGGCGCACACACACACACACACACACACACACACACACACACACAACCCCTCATGACAAAAGAAAAAAGTAACAGTTTCTTGAAACAGTGATGGAGGTGAGACACAGACGCCGAGCATTGTGGAAGGGAACAACTAGCCGGCTAGCCAGCTAGCCTTCTAGCGAACTACAGCCAGTTGCTAGCTTGAAACGTGTCAAAACTGGAGCCAATTGGAAGCCTCAAAGCCTGTCTGTTGACATGGTGCGAACACAAGAGAGACGGGGGGTGGGGAACGGGGGGCTCGTCCAATCAATTACCTTCAAAAGTTTACCCTTATCAGCTCTTGAACGTTAAGCTAGCTGCCAGCAGAGGAGGTGGAGGAACAGAAGGGCTGCTGGGTAATCGGGGTTTGAGGGAGGGTGGACGGGGAGCCCCGGCCAACAGGGACGTGACAGGTTTCACCAATCAATGGCTTTCAGAGTCATGAAAGGAAAGATTAGCCACACACACACACACACACACACACACACACACACAGCAGATAATTGTTGAGAAGCATCAAGCGTCATTGGTGCCCCCCTGCCCCCACCCCCCCACTCCTTCCCAGCAGGTTAAGAACCTCCATCAGGGGGCAGAGCTACATCAGGTACGACGACGCTGTTATTTTGCAGGCAGGAAGGAAGGAAGTGAGGGCGGCTTCCATCAATACATCTCGGGATAAAGATCCATCTGGATGGGCTGAAAGGAGGGGGTGGGGGGGTGCTGTTTGGCATCAATGAATGCACGGCCATTGATTGGGCATCCCGTTACCAGTATATGATCCATCTGAGAGGTGGAGGAGAGGAGAGGAGAGCAGTGCCCCCCCACCCTCCCCCCACCCAAGCCCCCAAAGAGAGCTCGCAGCCGCCGCCAACCTCTTTAACTGAGGAACCACTGAGGAGGATAGAGACACAGTCTGCTTGGGATGGAGGAGCGGGAGCCCCTCTATCTAACCCTCCACCCATCCATCCATCCATCCTTCCCTCCATTCCTCCGTCCATCAAGGAGGTGGCGGTAAAGGGAAAAAAAGGTAGCAATCAATATTGAAACACAGAAATGATAAAGCATTTAAATGGCCAATTAGCGTGCAAGCTCCTCCCCCATTCCCTCATACACCTGTACGCCAGCCAAGGCAGCCAACTACCACATCTGCCCTCCTCCTGCATCAGCTGCTCCTCCTCCTCCTCCCCCTCCCCTTCCCCCATCCACCTCTTCCTTCCCCTCCTGCTCCTCCCCCTCCTCCTCTTACTCCCTGCACCTCTTCCTCCCCCTCCTCCTCTTACCCCATCCACCTCTTCCTCCCCCTCCTGCTCCTCCCCCTCCTCCTCTTACTCCCTGCACCTCTTCCTCCCCCTCCTGCTCATCCCCCTCCTCCTCTTACTCCCTGCACCTCTTCCTCCCCCTCCTGCTCCTCCCCTTCCTCCTCTTACCCCATCCACCTCTTCCTCCCCCTCCTGCTCCTCCTCCCCCTCCTCTTACCCCATCCACCTCTTCCTCCCCCTCCTGCTCCTCCCCCTCCTCCTCTTACCCCATCCACCTCTTCTTCCCCCTCCTGCTCCTCCTCCCCCTCCTCTTACCCCATCCACCTCTTCCTCCCCCTCCTGCTCCTCCCCCTCCTCCTCTTACTCCCTGCACCTCTTCTTCCCCCTCCTGCACCTCCCCCTCCTCTTACCCCATCCACCTCTTCCTCCCCCTCCTGCTCCTCCCCCTCCTCCTCTTACCCCATCCACCTCTTCTTCCCCCTCCTGCACCTCCCCCTCCCCCTCCTGCTCCTCCTCTCCCCCCTCTTACCCCATCCACCTCTTCCTCCCCCTCCTGCTCCTCCTCCTCCTCCTCCTCCTCCTCCTGCACCTGCCTGCCAGACACCTGCTGTCGTCTCAATGGTGCCTGATTGCATTCAAACACCCAGGACTCTTTTAAGCTCCTTACTGATCCCCCTCCTCCACCCTCCCTCTGCCTCCACCCTCCTCCCCCCGCACCCCCCCTCCCGCATTATTTTGTGTTTATTTGTATCTGTTCATTCCGACGCAGGTGCCTGGCAGTGACACTCCAGTCCTCCATACACCACTGATTCTTTTATGCCTCACTTCCTGCGTTTGTCATTTTGGGCGAAAAGGCAAAAGGATTAGGAGATGTTGGGGGGGGGGGCGTTGGGGGGGGTGTTGGGGGCACCTCCCTTCTTTTTCCTTCCTTCCTCCATCACTTTTTAACAACATCCTTCCCCTTACAAATATTTGTATTTATATTATTTCCCTATTCCTCTTTGATTAATGTAGTGTTCCATCTTTATGCAAATCTCCCCAATGTGGGATTAATATAGGCCTTCTATTCTACTCTTTTCTATTCTATTCCTCCTCCCTTATTTGCATACCAAATTCCCCCCCCCCCCCCCTTTTAACCCTACGGTGGTCCGACTGTCAAATCCTCTACAGTCGACTCGCTCCGTGTGCAGCCGACCTGCCCGGACGCCTTCGCCACCGCCGCCGCCGCCAAGACTTAGTTCCATCACAGCAGATACAGAAAAAATGGATCACTAAAGAAGGAAGAAAAGAAGAAAACGGAGGAAAGACAGAAGACGGAGGTGAAGGAGGCTGACACTCCAGCAGCTTTTCCTTCCCCTTCCAGGCCCCCGACACTTTTTTCCACATCACTTCATTCATTACTTCCTGTGCGAGCTGTTTGTAGTCCAATGCTTTGCTTTCGCTGCCGACAACTTTGCTGCTTGCAAAAACAGCAAAACAACAAGCAAGAAGTTATCAACACAGTTTAGCCAATCATCAACTAGCCTTCAACCAGGCTACCGCTGCCGGGACACCGTTAGCGGTGGGACAACAGCAATACGTTCCTCCAACCACATGATGGTAATGGGAGTGTTAATATTCCAACTGGATCTTTTTTGTGTTGACATTCAGCAATGTTTCCAGAGGAGGAAGAAACACACTGCTGATTCTATCCTCAGAGCCCTCAGAGCCCACCGTCAAGGTTTGTCTGAAGAAGTCACCGCTGCCTCCTGTGTGATGCCCTCCACTGGCTTCATCCACTTTCACTGGCTCCTCTCTCATTTTGAAATGAATTCATTCCATTGTTCCACCATATTTAAACACTTGCTCGTCCAATAGACTGTACATCTCTATATCCTCTTGGACACACCTCTCATTCATTTTGCTCAGCCTCAAAAACCCATGAAGAAACAGGTTGCAGGTCAGTCCAGTACAAAGGACCATCCAATTGGAACAATTTATCGTCCATTACCTCTTCTTTCTTTTTTTTAAACCTTTATGACAAATTTATTTAAGTAGGGAAATTTATTTCCCTACTTAAGAACAAACTGTTCTTGTTTTTAAGCTAATTTCTTGCTTTACTCATTTCATTTATTTCCTTAAAACCGCAGTTGCATTCCGTCGCTCCTGATGTTTTATTGTGATGCACATTTGTATTGTTGTGTGTGGATGTATGTGATTGTCATGTGTGTATATATGTCTGTGATGTAATGTGATGGGGTGGGGTGGGGTGTGCAAGGTCTGTGGAAGTTGGAGAGCAGTGTGCTTTGTGTATCTTTGTAATCTATGATGTATGTCTTTGTCTTATTTGTATGTGGGACCTCATTGGAAACAAGAGGCTGCATCTCAAGGGGGCTATCCTAAATAAATCATAACTAAATTGAATTGAAATTGAAAACATAATACAAAGACTTAGACAGGCACCGGATGTAATAAATACATTATAGTAATAATAAAAAATAATAACTGGCAAATTGTACTTAATTTTTTTTTCATATTAATAAAAAACAAATGTTCCCAAGGAGCAGCAGCAGTAGCAGTAACAGCAGCAGTAGCAACAGCAGCAGTAGTAACAGCAACAGCAGTAACAGCAGCAGCAGCAACAGCAACAGCAGCAGTAACAGTAGCAGCAACAACAGCAGTAACAGCAGCAGCAGTAACAGCAGCAGCAGCAACAGCAGCAGTAACAGTAGCAGCAACAACAGCAGTAACAGCAGCAGCAGCAGTAACAGCAGCAGTAACAGTAGCAGCAACAACAGCAGTAACAGCAGCAGCAGTAACAGCAGCAGCAGCAGCAGTAACAGCAGCAGTAACAGCAGTAACAGCAGCAGCAGCAGTAACAGCAGCAGCAGTAACAGTAGCAGTAACAGCAGCAGCAGTAACAGCAGCAGCAGCAACAGCAGTAACAGCAGCAGCAGCAGCAGCAGTTTGATATGAAGGTTGATTCATTTAAAGCTTCCTGAACTTCAGGTGGAAAAAAGAAAAACCTCCCTGGAAAAAAGCGTCGCAAATCGACATTTGATGCAATTGTGTTTGCACATCGACGCCCCTGAAATGAAGCCCCGGGCCACCTGAGTCTCTCTCTCTCTCTCTCACACACACACACACACACACACACACACTGAAACTTGGCCCCCCTGCCGGCTGCACCGTGTGCCAGTGTTGCAAATTTCCAAAAATTCCCTCACTTTGCCCCCCCACCCCACGCCCCTCTCCGCCCCCCGCCACCCCAGCTAATGGGATCATTCTGATTTGGTTACGGAGATTCAACAGTTCGCCAGCCGCCATCTGGGTTTCTGCGCTAACCTGAGTCAGCCGTAGCTAGTGCTACTAGCTACGGCGGCTCGCCTAATGATTCTTAATCTTTTCTTTAATTAAATTGTGCAGCCAACCTGAAAAATCTATCTTAATGCAAATGAGGACCCCCCCTACCTCCTGGTTTTTTTTTTTTTTTGGCATTTGCTTACCGTAATGCACTAATAAGGTTAATTTAATAAAAATCTGTTCCAGTTTTTAGAGATAATTGTGTCGTTGTCGTCTGTGGTTGTTGTTTTTTCTTCCCTCTCCTTCCCTCCTTTTCTTTCTGTTGTGATCTATTTGTTTGCGGAGCAGGAGGTGAGTGAGAGGAAGCGAATAAACAAGCAAGTCAGTAAATAAATAAACAAGTGTTTGTTTGTGGAAATTGCTCGGGGAGGGCCGACCTGCCGTGGATAATAGTGTTTGTGTGAAGTGAAAATCTATTTGGCACCGCAGCGGTGAGCTACCTCCATCCTCCATGTCACTTCCTGTCACGGAACACACGGAAAGAGGAGGGGAGGGAGGGGGGAAGTCTGTCCGGGGAAGATAAAGTGGCGGCTAAAGGTGAGTCGGCGCCGAGCTAAGACGATGGAACATAGTAACACTTTATGTAACACTGTACATGTAAATAAAAGAAACTGGTGCATATTCATCTCAAATTTAATGTTTAGCGCTCGGCTAGCGGGCTAGCACGCTCGCTTTAGTAGCGGTAGCTGACGTTTGCTGCAAGCCGCAGACATCAGGAAGCATAAAAGTTGTAAAAAAAATTGCTAACTACTTGTCAGAAGTTAGCGTGCAAACAGGGAAACGTTGGTCAGGGATGCTAGAGAATTATGCTCTACGCCGATGACGCAGTGATGTACTGAAAACGTTTTTTTCGTCTTTTTGTGGGTGTTGTGCGTTGCTGACGTTTATTTAAATTCACAAAGTCACATGACTGAGAATATTCGCTGCTTGTTATTTTGTTTTTTTTTACTTTAATCCCATGTTTTGGAAAATGTATCTTGGAGGCCAACAAAGAAATAAATAAATGTTCCAATCATTCCAGGAAACGTGCAATAAAAGACCTTATGTGCGAGTGCAAAAATTATTGGGGGCATATAAAGCTAACGCTGTTGACGAGCCAGAGCAATATCCAGGAAGAGGAGGAGGAGGAAGAGGGGGATTTAATATGACAACGACGACGACGACAACAGCAAAAAAAGATGGGGACAAAATACACCAAAATAGGCAGTAAACAAGGTGGTAAAGTGGAAACAGACCTGGCGCTGCGCTCACGGTAGCAGTGGCTTATTTGGCTAAAAATGAAAACACAGGTTTTAATGAAATATTCAGACGAGGCAGTGCTTAAGGTACATAACCTCATCTGAATGCCGTGAATTATTTATGTTTACGGCAGCACGACCACGAGGAGCACGAGGAGCCCTTCTGGCTCGCCGCCTTCAAATTAGCGGCTGCTCCTCCGCGCCACACAAACAACGAAGATTTGTGTTTCGGGCACCGCGCGAGATAATATAATGCATCCTGCTAGCAGCAGCAGCAGGTAGCCGCCCGCCAAGACGTATACAAACCCTCACTTTATTTTGAAAAATGTCCATCCTTCCTTTGTGCAGCATCACGATACGCTAGCGCCGCTGCGGAGCATCGGGAAAATGTTCAGGCTTTAATTATATCTCAGGCCTCTCGATGACGAGATACGAGGGGAGCTGAGCAAACGATGTGTCTGATGGGAAATTATGAGGAGGGGAAAACCTGGAAAATGTGCAGCCAGGGAGCTGCTTTCAAAGGAAAAAAGAAAGAAAAGAGAGAAAGGAAGGGGAAAAGGGAAGGAAGGTGAAGGACTTTTTTGCTCCTGGTGTCGTTCAGGCCACCTTTGGAAATTAGATCCAGGAGAGGTGCAACGCTTCCATTGGAATTAATGGCGTTTCTGATGGTACGTGGAGGAGATAAAGGCATCGGACCTTTCCTCAAAGGGACCATAAAGTGGCTCAAATAATAAAAGGATGAACACTTCAGGAACGGGAAGGAAGTTTTGGAGGTAGTCAGGTGGTCCGGAATGTCTTTGGGAAAAGTTTCATGGAAGCAGGTTATTTGGGAAATTGGTTATTATTATTAATTAGCCGCCACCCCGGTAGCCACCTAGAAAAAACATCTAACTGTGACGTTGCGTTCAGGTTCTCAACACTAAAGACAATAAAAAAAGGAGGCAGACCAGTTGGATTCAGAACTCCCCACTGTCCAATCAGGAGCTTCTTCTCCTGAGGAGGAGGAGGAGGAGGAGGAAGAGGCATGGTCGGGTCAGAGGTCAGGGGTCAGTTCTCCAGAGGTGCAACACAAGCAGCAACAAAAAATCCACCAGGCGAAGCTGGTTTAGCGGTTAGCGACAAGCTAAGCATTGCTGGTGATTGTTTTTTAAAGAGGAAAGCGGGTTGAACCAGGTGCTGCAAGAGGAAGAGGATGATGATGGGGATGGAGGTGGGGGAGAGGAAGCAGAAGGAGAGAAAGTCATTAATTAGATTACATTAGCTGTTGGGGCTTAGCGGGAATTAAAGTGGAGGAACCTGCTCGCTACCTGGGCGGCTTCACTCCCGATTAGCAGCGGCGGCGAGCAGGCGTGACGGCTCCCTCTTCTTCTTCTTCTTCTTCTTCTTCTTCTTCTCCTTCCTGTCTACCTGGCACTTTCTGCTAGTAATCTCTCCATTGTTGGCAGCAGGCAGATTTAGACGTCGCCGTGTTTTTGCCTCCTCCGCCCGCCTGTCGGAGAACGAACTACACCTTCTTCTTCATCATTTCCTTCCCCCTGTCTGTACATCTGTTCACCACTCCGACCCCCCTCCACCTCCACCTCTTTCCTCACCCTCCTGGCAGCCGCTTATCCAGGAGTGTGTGCGCATGTGTGTGTGTGTGTGCTCTTCCAAAGCTGCTGTAATAGGTGAATCACTGCAGCGTATCCCTACATCCGTATCCCGGGGGGGGTGCAGAGTCCAGCGTGTCAGAGGCTCCTCCTCCTCCACCTACTCCTCCTCCTCCTCACAGCCGCTCTCTGGTGGACGGGAGGAAGACATCCGTCAACGTCTCTTTGGCGCTTGATCCCGGGGCTGCTGGGAATTCTGGGAGTCTCCAGTCCAAAAAAAAAAAAGAGGAAAAATGTAGAATAGGAGGAGGAGGGCCGGGGGGGCTGATGGGAATTACAGCTTGAAGTGAAGAGCGTCGACCCCCTCCTCCCAACTCCCACCACCCTGCACCTCTTGGCGGCTGTGGAAAAGGTAAAAGTATTATGATGGCGCCCGTCAGGAAGCGTCAACGCCCCGTGATGTCGGAGCGCCGCCACGCTAACAAGTCTGACAAGCGGCAGCAGGGCCGGGTGCCACAGGGAGGCGCTCACGCTCACACACACACACACACGTGCACACGCCCATTCCCTTAACAGTGGTGGCGTCGCTTCGCACTGGCGGCTTAATGAGAATGTCCAAAATAGCTGCTGATGCACCTTTAGCCCCGCCCCCACTCCCCTCCCCGACTCGCCCTGACACCTGACACCTGACACACCACCCCCCACCCCACCCCACCCCCACCCAACCACACCTCACCACACACATACACACACCCCCGGTGGCTGTCAGGTGGGGCTTCACTCATTTGCAGCTCCGGCTGTCATCCAGCAGTGGGGGGTGATGATCCAGCCGAGGTGGAGATACAGACAGACAGGTGACGACCTGGGGTGGTGCCACAGAGCCATTGGGTGTTCGCTCGCTTCTGATTGGAGCAAAAAAAAACTTTTTTTTCCTTTTTCTTTCTGCAGAATTTCACGCCCCTCCACACCACCAACCTCAAATAAAACCCTTGACCCCACGCCTGGAATGTCCCAAAGGTAACTCCCCCCCCCAAAAAAAAGACAGGGAAAAAATATTAAAATACACAAAATAAACACATTTGACAAGTGTGTGTGTGTGTGTGTGTGTGTGTGTGTGTCAGTAATTAATCTCCAGGACTACCTGCTCCCAACACGTGTAATCTCCTCGGGATTAGGCGTGTGCAGCGGCGGCAGGTGTCGCCGCATTAGCAGCCATTAAAAACAGATTATGTGGCAGTTGCTCCCGTTTTGGCGCCGCCGCCCAAATGTCCCCACTTCCTGTTGTCATGTGTTTGGTGTGTGTAGTGTGTACTTGTTGTTGTTTAGGGGCCGGCCGGCACGGTGCAACGCGGCGCTAACGATGTGTGGCTATTATCAAGGCGCCGTCTTCTTCTTCTTTTCTTCTTCTTCTCGTTTTAATCCTTTTATTTGTGTTGTGCTGAGCGAGCACATCCGCGACAACAACAACACAACCTGCTGCTTTGCATTCAGACGATTATAGATGCTGCTGCTGTGTGTGTGTGTGTGTGTGTGTGTGTGTGTGTGTGTGTATGTTAGTGTGTGTGTGTGCGCGCGCCAGGCTGAACAGGTGCTATAAAACAGCCAGTGTACCAACACGATGCATTTGTTGTTTTTTTTCCCGCAAGTTCCGCTTAAGTGATTAATTGCTAGCACCGTCACCGCTAACGGCCGCGCTAGCTGATAAAGCGGCTGCTTTTCCCGCCTGATTTCCACCCGCTCTGGTTTTTTCTCCCCCGCCCCGACAGAATTAATATTTAACCAGTTTTTTGCCCATTTGTACCAAAGACTAATGGCTGGAGATTTTTTTTTTCCTATTTTCCGCACAATTATTCCCTTTTGTTTGCTTGTTTTTGTCGGCAGGGAAACTCTGCAAATTGTGGCCTGGTGGGGGATTTATTATGCCGTTAGCGCAGCGGCTAGCTCATTAGTTTGGCTTTTAAAGGTGCAGGAGTGGTTTGAGAATGAATCAGGTTCAAGGCAGACAAGCGTGATAGGTCCAATATGAACCAATGTGTGTGTGTGTGTGTGTGCGTGTGTGGGGGGGGGGCGGTGCAACGAGGAAAAATTAGTACGCAGGAAGTAAGGATACTGCTACTCGCTATGCCATGCTGTGTTATGCTATGTTATACTCTGAAGAGTATTTGTATATTTGGCAGGAGAGAAAAAACACCATCGCTGGGAGCTTATAAGTAACACTCTCTCTTTCACACACACACACTGAATTGCAGCCAGACGTATGAAAGCCATCACAGCCGTCCACAGGCTCTCCACTTTAATCTTGCAGTAACGCGACACCGTAAACTCTGTGTGCGTCTCAGTGTGTGTGTGTGTGTGTGTGTGTGTGTCTATGTGTGTGTGTGTGTGTGTGTGTGTCTGTGTGTGTGTGTGTGTGTGTCAGTCATGCTGATGCAGTTACACCTCGCTCATACACATCAAACGATGACCTACAGCGAAGCGCGACTGCTGACCGCCATCCTACCTTGTGTTTTACAGCTGCAGTTCGACGCGTTGCGGCGCCACCTGGCGAACACCGGTGGGGGCGGCCAGGGAAACAAAACTGACAAACTCAAATGGCACATTTTTATTGACATAACTTTTTTTGTTTTTTTCACATGAACAAAAACAGTTTTTTGCGCAAAGCCCTGAAAGCGTCTACTTCCTCTTCCGCCCACCATGTGGCAGCACCAAACGAGCTAACTAACCAACCAATTAAGTGAGGAAAGAGAATAAAATAGAATAGGATCCAATAGAAGAGAATATTATTAATTAGTGTATTAATCCCACAAAATGCATAATTACAACAACAATGTCGTGTAAAATAAGGAAAATCATATTACAAAGAAAAAAGAAATTTAGAAAGAAGAAGAAGAATTTATAAAGTACGAAGGAAAAAAAAAAATCACATTTGTCAACTTCCTGTTGAGGCGACAAGCGAAGAAAATAAACTCGAGGTTTCAAGGCTTTTCTTTTTTCTTTGCTGCATTCAGGTGGAAAAAAAAAAAACGATCGACGCTGGGTGGCGGCGGCGGCGGCGGCGTGCTGAGACGACTCATCAATCAGCCGCCGGACGCCACTTCCTGTAAGTGCTCTGCCAGCCGCAGGAAACCGACGGCCGGGCCGCGAATCAGCACCAGTCGCTTTTCCCCCCCTTTTAATTTGAGCAATTGCTGCGAGTATTGATCAGGTGGGAGGGGAGGGGGGGATGGCTGGGGGGAGACACAATGCGGTTACAGGAGAAGGTGGGGGGAAGGGGCGGGGTTAATGTAGCTCGAATCAAGCGCTCCCCATCCTTGTTTCAAGCTCCTCCTTCACCGGGACAACGGCGGCAGCCGAGCGGGTCGATGGCGCTGATTAAACGGCACATATGGACGCCATCGATAACACACACACACACACACACACACACACACACACACACACACATATGCTCACACTGGAGTTGGACTGGAGGAGACGGGAGTGGAAAACCAAAATAAATAAATGTACAGGAGCTTTTTTAGACAGGACACTTCCTGGCTGGAGTCGATGAAGGTGGGTGGATGGTGGATGGATGGAGGCGGGGCTTCGGCTTCCTCCAGGTGAACCTGTCTACCTGTTGTAGCAGTGAAAAAAACTCAAGCGACAGTCGCAAGTGGTCACATCCATCACCTTGGCCGCAAAGATGATGGAACGCAGGGCCCCACATCCTGGGGGCTTGATGACTCACTTCCTGTCTGAAGATGCAGAAAGGCTGTGAAGCGAGGATGAGTAGGTGGAGGAGAAAAAGATGAAGAAGAAGAAGAAGTTCAAGAGACCCAGAAGGATGAGTTGCAGCCGCTGTAACAGCTCTGGGTGGCGTGGTAGGAGAACACCATTCAATAACACACACACACACACATGCACACACACACACACACACACACACTCACACACACACACAGGAGAACACACACATACACACACACAAACTCACAGGTTCAGAGAGGGACAGTCGATGGCGCTGCTGCTTGATAATCGATGACCATTTGTAGCAGCAGGGGTGGGAGGGGCCGTGGGAGGGGGGGGGGGAGGAGGGAGGGGTGAGGGGCCCCGACCAGTGCAAACTATTGTCACCGTGTGATGTCGTGCTGAGCCGCGCGGAGGAGACGTGAACAAAAGGAGAGTCGCAGAAGGGCTGGAAGTCATACCTGACCAGGGGGAGGGAGGTGGGCGGAAACTGTCTTAACCAAACATCCACACTGACACTGTTATCACTGCAACATCCACGCTGACACTGTTACCACTGCAACATCCATGCTTGCACTGTTATCACTGCAACATCCATGCTTGCACTGTTACCACTGCAACATCCACGCTGACACTGTTATCACTGCAACATCCACGCTGACACTGTTATCACTGCAACATCCACACTGACACTGTTATCACTGCAACATCCATGCTTGCACTGTTATCACTGCAACATCCATGCTTGCACTGTGAGCACTGCAACATCCATGCTGACACTGTTACCACTGCAACATCCACGCTGACACTGTTATCACTGCAACATCCACGCTGACACTGTTACCACTGCAACATCCATGCTTGCACTGTTACCACTGCAACATCCATGCTGACACTGTTATCACTGCAACATCCATGCTTGCACTGTTACCACTGCAACATCCATGCTGACACTGTTATCACTGCAACATCCATGCTTGCACTGTTACCACTGCAACATCCATGCTTGCACTGTTACCACTGCAACATCCATGCTTGCACTGTTATCACTGCAACATCCATGCTTGCACTGTTACCACTGCAACATCCACGCTTGCACTGTTATCACTGCAACATCCATGCTGACACTGTTAGCACTGCAACATCCACTCTGACACTGTTACCACTGCAACATCCACGCTGACACTGTTATCACTGCAACATCCACGCTGACACTGTTACCACTGCAACATCCACGCTGACACTGTTATCACTGCAACATCCACGCTGACACTGTTACCACTGCAACATCCACACTGACACTGTTACCACTGCAACATCCACGCTGACACTGTTATCACTGCAACATCTACGCTGACACTGTTATCACTGCAACATCCATGCTTGCACTGTTATCACTGCAACATCCACGCTGACACTTATCACTGCAACATCCATGCTTGCACTGTTACCACTGCAACATCCATGCTGACACTGTTATCACTGCAACATCCATGCTTGCACTGTTACCACTGCAACATCCATGCTGACACTGTTATCACTGCAACATCCATGCTTGCACTGTTACCACTGCAACATCCATGCTTGCACTGTTACCACTGCAACATCCATGCTTGCACTGTTATCACTGCAACATCCATGCTTGCACTGTTACCACTGCAACATCCATGCTTGCACTGTTACCACTGCAACATCCATGCTTGCCCTGTTACCACTGCAACACCCACGCTTGCACTGTTACCACTGCAACATCCACGCTGACACTGTTATCACTGCAACATCCACGCTGACACTGTTATCACTGCAACATCCACGCTGACACTGTTACCACTGCAACATCCACGCTGACACTGTTATCACTGCAACATCCACGCTGACACTGTTATCACTGCAACATCCACACTGACACTGTTACCACTGCAACATCCACACTGACACTGTTACCACTGCAACATCCATGCTTGCACTGTTACCACTGCAACATCCACGCTGACACTGTTACCACTGCAACATCCACTCTGACACTGTTACCACTGCAACATCCATGCTTGCACTGTTATCACTGCAACATCCATGCATGCACTGTTAACACTGCAACATCCACGCTGACACTGTTACCATTGCAACATCCATGCTGACACTGTTACCACTGCAACATCCATGCTGACACTGTTACCACTGCAACATCCATGCTGACACTGTTACCACTTTAACATCCATGCTTGCACTGTTACCACTTTAACATCCATGCTGACACTGTTACCAGGGCAACATCCATGCTTGCACTGTTATCACTGCAACATCCATGCTTGCACTGTTATCACTGCAACATCCGCACTGACACTGTTATCACTGCAACATCCACGCTTGCACTGTTATCACTGCAACATCCACGCTGACACTGTTAACACTGCAACATCCATGCTGACACTGTTAGCACTGCAACATCCACGCTGACACTGTTTACACTGCAACATCCACACTGACACCGTTTACACTGCAACATCCACGGTGACACTGTTATCACTGCAACATCCACGGTGACACTGTTACCACGGCAACATCCATGCTGACACTGTTATCACTGCAACATCCATGCTTGCACTGTTACCACTGCAACATCCACACTGACACTGTTTACACTGCAACATCCATGCTGACACCGTTTACACTGCAACATCCATGCTGACACCGTTTACACTGCAACATCCACGCTGACAGTGTTTTTACTGCAACATCCACACTGACACTGTTACCACAACAACATCCACGCTAACACTATAAGCACGGCAATCGGGATCCCTCTGAGGGGGACCCCGATTGAGAGGTCTGGTTGCGCTCCGGACATAGATTTTGGCACAATGAGTGTTAACACAAGTTAAATAACTGAATAAATAAATAAATAAAGTGAAGATACCGACATGAGCCTCTGGGTTTAAAAAACAAATCAAACAGGAAGCTGTGGATCAGCGTCATGCCGCAGCAATCCCAATACCTCCTCTAGAGAGGGAGGGGGAGGTGAGAATATGGTGGGGGGGTAAAGTGCAACAATTGCAGGCGGTGCAGGAGCGGTGCAGCGATGAAGACACCTCTCGGAAGGCGGCGGCAGCGGCGGCGCATCATTGATCTGAAAAGTGGCGAGCGCCATCGATCGCCGCTGCTCGGGGTCTTATTAAACAAGTGCGCAAGTCCCTGAAGCAAACGGCGGGGACAACTCACCTAACATCTGACTAGACCCCATTGATTTTTTTTCTCCTCCTTACTCTCCCCTCACCCGCCCTCCACCTGCCACCCCCACCCCCCCGCCAACCGTCCGCCGCAATTTGCGATTGAGGTGGTTCATAGCGTCGATAGCATCGCGGTGGCTAATAGGAATAAACATTTCACCTTTGTCTAAACAATCGAGTGTGCCGCCATTTCCCCCGGGTGGCGCCCCCCAGTGGCGGGGTCAATAGGTGAGGGGGGCGGGGGCTAATCAATGGAGGGAGGAGCCGCTCGACACTTCACAGGTACGTCTTTAATTGTTGCTACAGGACAAGATGCCATTAGTCTCCGCCCCCCTAAGGCCCCATCTCATTCTCCCGACCTGGTGACCGAAGGGGGTGGGCATTGGTGGAACTCCAAACTGGAGCCAATCCAACCAATCAGAAGGCTCCGGTGCACCACTTATCCACGAAGCTTCCAAACAGCACCGTAGACTTAGCCCGCTGTTTGCAGCCCTTGTTAAAGAAGGAACACTAACTAACAAGCAGGAGCCAATCTCTCTAGCTTGGGGTGTGGCCAAAATGTAAACCTTGGACAAAGTCTGGATCCAACATTGATATTGAAAAAACTTCCTCCAGATAGAACGTTGAACCTATTTATATGGATCCCAACAACTTGTGCTTCAACCTGAATATGGAACAAGCAAAGCTCAACACTAGACAATAAGTAACTTCATATTTCAAATTAAAAAAACTCATTAAAATAAATCAATTTAAATAAAAAATTGTAGCCTTCTGATTATAGTGGCGGGCTACTACATGTAGCTCTAGTAGTGATTTAGCATTGGCCTCGCAGGCCAAATATAATTACACTGTGGCCAAATTTGGCCCGCAGGCCAGAGTTTGACATCTATGCTCCACACAAACAACCTCAAAAAAAGGCAGAGTGGGTGGAGTAACAGAATCCCAAGGCAGCAAATAAAGTTGAGCAGCGTTCTCACGCAATCCGCCCCCCTAGTCCTCCTCCCGCTCCCCTGAATGCGGTGCTTCTGGTAGCGAGAAGGCGAAGCAAGGGTGGAGAAATATCTGCTTGTAAAGTCTTTTAGCTGTGCGAGCGCCTGAGTAAACGCCGCTCGCTGCTGCTCATGGCCGCACCTGCACCGACAGATGCCACCATATTGGATCGGCGCGCTCCACTTGGCGCGACGGCGAAGGTGCTGCGAGGACAAACACTTAAACACAACCGATTCGTCTCCAGCCGAGCGGTGCCGCACTGGCACAGCTGCGCTCGCCGGCCGGCCGCCCTGTCGCGCTTATGGTGCCGTCATCATACTTCAATTATGAAAGGGAGCATATTAGCCGGTGTAAATAGTGTTAAATTGGAAAAATGGCCGCAGGACGTGAGGCAGGAGGGAGGGAAGAGAGGGGAGGAAAGAGGAGGGGTGAGGGGCTTCAGCATAGGGGAAGCTGAACACCTGAAGGAACCTGAAGGATTCCACAATCTCCATCAGAAACAATCCCACACTCACTAATACAGCCACCAAATTGCTTGCTAACACAGCCACTAGCACAGCCGCCAAACAGCTTCCTAACACAGCCCGCTGACACAGACACTGACACGGCTGCTAACACAGCCACCAACACAGCTTGCTAACATAGCTCGCTAACACAGCCACTAGCAAGACCATGAAGGAAAATTAATCTTTGCGCCTGTCCGTGGCTCCTCCCCCTTCATCTCCTTCCCCCGACCCCCTCCCCAACCCTGACAGGGTGACCACGGCCCCCGACCGCTCTGACATGGCACTGCAGCCGGGGGCTCCATAAATCAAGCGCTCCCCGCAACGCTGTAATTACACAGCAGCGAGCTGTCGAGGCCGCGCTGAGGAACGAGTTACAACATCACGCACAATAAAGCCTGTCATATACAATGAAGAAAAAGAAGAGGAAGAAAAAGAAACTGAAAACTGAATCGATGCTGTTTTTTTATTTTTTTGAGCCAACCTGTAAAAAAGAAAAAAACACTGACAGAAGCACACTAGAGATGCAGCTGATGAACAGAAAAAGTGTTTCTTTTTCTCCTGTGTGGAAACATCCAGATGAATTATACATGGCCAGTATATATATATATATATATATATATATATATATACATACATATGTATATATATATATATATGTATATATATATATATATATATATATATATATATATATATATATATATATATACATATACATACATATATACACTTTTTTGCTGTGTTTATCTGTCCACAGTCTGCCTATATATATGTATTTATGTATATATATATATATATATATATATATATATATATATATATATATATATATATGTATATATATATATATATATATATATATATATATATATATATACATATATATATATATATACATATATACATATGAGGAAGCGAAAAATGATAAAGTAATCATTATTTCACCCAAAAGTGACATATTAGGGTTTTAAAACAACAGACAAAATCTGAAGGGTTTCAACTTCTACAGCAGCAGGGAAAAGTTGTAAAAAAAAAAACTTTCTTTTTCAATTTTTTTTTCATTTGACTTGAAACTTTACTTTTACTTTTTGTGTATCTTGTATCTTTATTTGTTGGAACCATCGTGGGAGGTTCAGAAAGTTTGACCGCAGTCTGTTCAGACTGGGCAGGAAGTGAGGTCGCAGCCCTGACTCGGCAGGGGGCGGAGGTGGGGGCAAGTGTGTGTGTGTGCTTGTGTGTGTGTGTGTTTGTGTGCGTGTGTGTGTGTGCGTGTGTGTCGCTACAACCTGACTGGGCACTTCCTGCCTCAGCGACAGTAGAGGCCTTACACGGCTGCTGCTGCTGCTCCTCTGGTGACACAGCTCTTAATGGAGCCGGGAGGGCTAAAGGGGGACGGGGGTCAAAGCGGGGGAGGAGGGGAGGTGGCCGCGGGGGGGGGGGGGGGGGGGCAGAATCAATGGCTGCCGTGGGAAGCTTTTAACGACCATCGGCCCTCTTTTCCTTTACAGCAACAGTTTAAAAATAGAGCCTCAGTGGGGTAAGGGAGGGGTTGGTGACAGGGAGGAGGAGAAAGAGGGAGGGGTCATGTGACCTCCGGCGGCCCAGTTGGGACGTGACGATGTATCGCCAAGCCTGCTGGGAGTTTTTGTGGACGACGGCAACAATCCCGACAAGGGACGTGTGTGTGCATTTGTACGTGCATCTGTGTGTGTGTGTGTGTGTGTGTGTGTGTGTGTGTGTGTGTGTGTGTGTGTGTGTGAGTGTATGTCTATCGCGTTCTAGCTGATCCCGACTTTCGCTAGACTAGGCTAGCCTCATGCTAACTCTTTAGCTGCTTGCCGCAGATGGGGTGCACGCTTCCATCTTTCCCCACTGAGCTACTAATTTCTTATTTTTGCTGTGTTTATCTGTCCACAGTCTGCCTGCCCCCCTGGCCCCCACCCCATCCTCCACCCCTCCTCCT
This sequence comes from Nelusetta ayraudi, assembly GCF_046127955.1. NCBI lineage: Eukaryota > Metazoa > Chordata > Actinopteri > Tetraodontiformes > Monacanthidae > Nelusetta > Nelusetta ayraudi. Next base: position 54,266 of record NW_027466323.1, on the reverse strand, counting down.
GCAGGCCTGTACTGGTACTGGCAACATTTATCTTCAATAGCCAAACCTCCTTCTTCCCCCAAGTCGCTCCTCAAAATGTTGAAAAAAAAGAAAAAACTGTTTAAATTAGAACTACTTTGCTCCTCCTCTTTGTCTTCCCTTCTCCTCCTCATCCTCCTCTCCCTCCTCCTCCTACTCCCTCCTTTACCTCCTCCAACTCCTCCTTTTCCTCCTCTTCCTCCTTTCCCTCATCCTCTTCCTCTTCTCCCTCCTCCTCCTCCTTTCTCTCATTCTCCTCCTCTACCTCCTACCTCCCCGTCCTCCTCCGCTTCCTCCTCCTCCTGTTTCTCCTCCCCCCTCCATCTTCCTCCTTCTCTTCCTCCTACTCTTCCTCCTCGCCGCTGCTCCATGCTCCAAAGAGCCTCTTGACAGCAAGGAAGGAGGGTTTGCCCCCCGCCCCCTCCTCCCCAACCGCCCCCCCCCCCCCCCTCGTCCACCCCACTCCCACCCACCCTCCCCCCTCTGAAGCCACAGTGGGGATGTCAGAGTCTATGAGGCAGCCAGCCGCTACCTGAATAAATCAGTGTAGCGCCACCGCCGTGCTCTCTCTCTCTCTCTCTCTCTCTCTCTCTCTCTCTCTCTCTCTCTCACTCAGCCAAGTGTGAACATAATAAGGCCAAGCGAGAGAGGGGGGGGGGAAGTAGCTTCAAACAGAGTTGCACCGTCGTCTTTTCGGCCTTTCTTTTTTTACCCAGCAGCCCCCCTGCTCCCTGACAGACCTGTTCTGGGCCGCCGCCCCCCAGCCCTCCCTCCCCCTTGTGGCCCCTCCCCATTATGTATTTTTCTTTTTCCGCCCCTTGTTTTGTGTGTCGCTCCTCATGCAGGAGGCGGCTGCGCTCGCTTCTCCCTCGACAAGTCGGCGCTAAATAAAGATGTTTGTTTCCACTCAGGTAGCGCCGCCACGCTGGCTCCGCCTCACCCTCGCCACCCTCGCCACCATCGCCACCCTCGCCACCGCCGCCACTTCTTCTCCGAGACAATTACCCCCACACCTGCTGGCGGCAGATTGCTCTGGCAGGTTTTCTGCTGCTCGTGTCGACTCCCGACGGCGCCATCTGGCCCCTCGCAAAGGTGCCGCAGCCACGCAGGTCGGCGCCACCCGCCAGCAGACAGGAGCCAGGAGCCACTCGGCCCGCCTGCTTCCTGGTCGGCGGCTGATTATGGAGTTTGTGATTGAACATCTGGTCTCCGTTCCATGGCCAGCAGGGTTCCAACAGAACCCAGGTGATGATGATTGTCAATGTTGTTGTTGTTGTTGTTGTTGTTTGTAGTTTTTTTTACCACCTGTTTTTGTGAAGAGAAAAAAAAAAAAAAAAAAACACAGGGACGCGATCACAGCGACACCTGCGTCACCAGTTCAGCGCTGCAAAGCATCCTGGGAATGGATGGAATGGCCCCATCTGACTGGGACCGACTGAGCTTCCCTGTCTCCACTTCCTTTCTGCGTTTGATTGCACAGAGCTGATTGGACAAGAGGGAGGGGAGGGAGAGTAGGAGGAGGTGGAGGAAGAGGAGGAAGAGGAAGAGTAGGAAGAGGAGGAGGTGGAGGTGAAGAGGAGGAGGATGAGGAGAAGGAGGAGGAGCATGGTCTGTTGCAAAACAAGTTGCAAAAACACTCCCGTTCTGCTTTCTGGGTTGGAAAAATCTGCTGTACATCCAAGCTTGAGCCGACCAATCAGCATTCAGTCAGAAGGAGGAGTGGGCGGAGATAGTGCTGTCAGTCCAGTCCAGGAGCAACAAGCTCAAGAAGAACTGAGTGCTCTGCTGTCTCGGTTGAGTCAGTCACCTTCCGAGAATCTCCAAGGCCCCGCCCACTCAACCACCTAGACGCCCCCACCCACCCCCCACCACCCCTGACCCAAGACCCCCAATCCCCCCCAAGACCGGATGGACTGCAGTGAAATGCTGTGAGACAGTCATTTGAAAAGCTTCCATCTGGAGTCTTAACGCTACGATTTGCACATCAGCTCAGACTGACAGATCGCTCACTGACTGGCCCACAGGGCAGGAAGAGCAGGAGAAGAAGGAGAAGAAGAAGAAAAAGCAGGAGGAGGAGGAGGAGGAAGCGCTGGAGGGGTGGAGGGGCTTCCCCGAGCCCTCTGGCCAGTCACTGCGGATGAAGGCATCGACCTGAAGCGCCGATCGGCCGCCAGCAGCCGTCGACACAAACCCAAAGTGAGCGGCCGGAGGGGCGAGCGAGGAGTTGCAGCCGTGACATCCTCTCTCTCTCTCTCTCCAACGCCACCGCCGCAGCGCTAACGTGCTTAATATTCATATTGGAGACGAGTCTGCCTGATTTATTGGATCATCTCACTTTTTACACACTTGACTTCCTCTTTTCGCAAAGGATTCAGGTTGAGAGAGAGAGAGAGGGCGGGGGAGAGAGAGTGGCTCCGGGCTACACACGCACACGCACGCACACACACACACACACACACACACACACACACACACAGCCTGACATCTATTTATGTTGCAGATAAAATATATTTCCAATGATATAAAAACTGCAATAAAAAATAGCAAAAACAGAAAAAAAAGAAATGAGGCAGCAGCAAAAGATGAGTTGTGGTCAGTAAAAACAAATTCTATGCAAGAGGTCGCACACACACACACATGTACCAATCCTAGATTCACCATTAGTATAAAGGAGGCCAAATAACAATAGTAACAGAGGAAAGACAATGAGTGGAATAGATGCAAATACACAACAGCAAGGGTTGCAGCTGGGCTCTCCTGGCGGACACACATACACACACACACACACACACACAAACTCATTCATGCACGCAGCAGCAGACACGCCGCAGCAGGACCAAGCAGGTCAAACAGGAGTCAATATAAAGATATTAACGCAATGGAATCACCAGTAAAAGTTGTTCAAGGAAGCCTGAGAGTAAGGAAGCAGCACTGGGTAGCGCGCACACACACACACACGCACACACACACACACACACACACACACACACACACACACACAGAGGCAGAGCGAGCGAGCGCAGGCCTCCTGATGCTCTCCTTTCATCGGCGGCACTGCACAGCTGCTCACCTTATTGCCAGCAGTGTTCACTTCAACCCCCAACCTTGCCTCCAAGGTACACACTGCCTGTGTGTGGGCTTTTGTCTGCCCCGTTGTATGTGTGTGTGTGTGTGTGTGTGGGTCTCTGTCTGTCTGTCTGTCTGTGTGTCAGTGTGAGTTAAAGCAAAGTGCACAAGTAGGTATGTAAGTGTCTACCAGTGTACATATCAGAGCTGGAGAGAGAGAGCCTGTGTGTGTGTGTGTGTGTGTGTGCGTGTGTGTGCGTGCGCGCCGGCGTGTGTGTGTGCCAAACTTGTGCAGGGTCAGGCCTCAGAGGCCGACTCGCTGGCTGCCTTCCTGCGTCGGCACTATGTGTGTTTTCCTCCTCCTCCTGTGAGAGTGAGTGAGTGTGTGTGTGTGTGTGTGTGTGTGTGTGTGTGTGTGTGTATTCGGCCTGGACGACCCCACATGTACACATAGAACCAGGTAGCGGGGGCGCCATGTATTATTCATACCTGTGAGAGACTGTGTGTGTGTGTGTGTGTGTGTGTGTGTGTTTCTTGGAGGTAGGAGGTGGGGGTGGTCAGAGGGGTCAGAGGAGTGCCTCCTGTCGAGTCGTACGAGTGGGCTTTCAGATGCGGCGGCCAGTGTCAACTTTCATTTCCTAGAGGTGCAGCTCAGTGGGGAGGGGAGAGGGGGGGTCGGGTGGTGTGCTTTGGTGGGGGGGTGCGTCTGAAGGGGTGGGGCAGGGCACAACATGGCTGCGTGGCTTTGGAAAAGCTTTGAGTGCGTCTCACCAGGAACCCCGGAGTGGCGGTGGCGTGCGCAGGGCGGTGGGAAACAGGATGCATGATGCGAGGAGGGGGTCGGGGGACGGGGGTCAGTGGGGTGGGCTTTTCCAACTTCCAACTCCACAAACATCGGGCTAAGTGGGTGTGCGGCACCAGAGCACGGTGTCTTTTGAAGTGTGTCCGTCAGCTGATTACATTCTTCTTCCTCCTCCTCGTCCTCCAACCTCCTTTGTCTTAATGTCGTTAGCTCGCTGCAAACGCCGGGCTACGTGCTTCTGCACTTTCTTGACTCCTGCACTCAGCCTCCACCTGCGGACACACACACACACACACACACACACACACACACACAGCAACACAACTCTCCCACGCAGCCCCAGACAACAACAACAACAACAACACATCGACCCTCAGCCGCTCTTCATACACACACACACACACACACACACACACACACACACACTGTTCCTTCTTCTTCTTCTCTTTCTTCCTTTGTTTTGTTGTTTTAATACCCAGAATTCCCAGTGACCCCCCCCCCCCCTCCTCCAACTCCTCCCCAGGGGGGGAGGTGGGTGGAGCAAGAAGTCAGCCACCTCTTAGCCTCACACCTGGCAGCAGGCGCCAAGTTCACTCAGTCCTCCGACCAACCACGGAAGAGTGTGTGTGTGTGTGTGTGTGTGTGTGTGTGTGTGTGAGAGAGAGAAAGAGAGAGAGAGAGAGAGAGAGGGAGAGAGAGAGTCTCGGTGGGCAAAAGAAGGAGAAAAAATGCAATCTGAGGTGTGAAGAGGCGGGCGGCGCAGGACCAGACCTGCATAATGGAGCGCCACTTCCTCCACCGGCTCCTTCTCGACACCTCGCCGCCTCTCTCTCTCCTCTCAGACGGCGGCGGGCGAGCGAGTGACAGCCGGACTCTCGGAACCACAACTTTGTAATTGGGCCGACGGCACAAGACAGGATGTAACAACAACAACAGCAACGGCAACAACAACTCCAGACTTTTTCTTTTTTTTACATGTTCTTTTTTTTTCTTGTACTTCTGCTCAGAAGTTTCCGCATTGTTGTTTGGTAGGGGAAAAAAGAAGAAGAAGAAAAAAAGCTTGTCTGGCGAGGAATCTGTGAAGAGCAGCACCGTCTTTGATTGGAGGTTGTGGAAACAGCAGGTCTGCGGCGGCTGGAGGGCAGCAGCTATTGATTACCAGCCGGACAGACGCAGTGGCGGCGGCGGCAGCGGCCCACTTCATACACACACACACACACACACACGCACACACACACACTGCTCCTTCTTCTTCTTCTCCTTCTACCTTTGGTACCTATGAAGCCTCCGTGGCGAGGCAGGAATCTCCAGCGTTGCTCTGGGCAAATGGACACTGAGCTTTGAAGCACCCGTCCTTCTATTAAAGGCAAAAAAAGAGAAGAAAAAAAAAAACGAGAAAAAAATCGATGTTGACAGCAAAATAAAAAATATAAAAATAAAAGCATGCCGTCTTCTTCAGCTTGAGATCCTGAAATGGGGGGGAAGAGACGTAGAGAGCAGAAAAAAAGTGGAGCATCTTCTCCTGGAACCCATGTCTGGGATTATAGTTCAACCTTGTTCTTACGCAACTTTTAGAACTGGAGATAATTAGGGGAGGAGTCCAGGAGAACAGATCCTTGGACAACAGAAGAATGTTCCCAGCATCCACGAGGACACATCTCATCATCATCATCATCATCATCATCATCATCATCACCACTGCTTTTAGGACCTTTTCAATTATCTCTAAGATTCGTCTGTTCGGACCCCTTGTGACCCTTGTTTGAGGGTATCAGGGATGTCACTTCCTCTTATTGGGCTCCTCAATCCTCAGACAACAGTTCCCACCATCCATGAAGAAACAGCCTAACCATCATCTTATCATCTCTTTCTGATTCTGGTGCTTTTCAATTATTTCAGGAGTTCCGCAAGGTTGTATGTTTGGACCCCTTTGACTTGTGACCTCTGTCTGTCCAAGTCAGGTTCCTTTCAGGGGTTCAATTGAGGGGGGGGGAGGGGGGGGGGGTAAGGGATGTTACCTCTGGAGAAATGGAGCTACTTTATCAGGTTCCTCAATCCCCGGACACCAGAAGAGGGTATCCACCTTCCATGAAGAAGCTGCCCAACCTTCGTCTAATCTTCACACCATATTCTGATGCTTTTAGGATGTTCAAACACTTCTGGAGTTCCTCAGGGTCATCTGATCAGACCCCTTTGACTTTTGACCTCCAAGTCGGACCCAAGTTAGGATTTTGAGGGTATCAGGGACGTTAGTGCTTCTTTGTCTGCCTCCTCAATCCCTGGACAACAGAAGAGTGTTCCCACCATCCATGAAGAAACCTTCATCTCATCATCTCATCTTGTTTCCAGCGACTCCCAGGGCTTTTAATCACTTCTGGAATTCCTCAGGGTCATCTGTGCAGACCCCTTTGACTTGTGACCTTCAGGTCGGACTTCTTTTTGGAGTTGAGGGTATATTTGAGGGAATTTCAGGGTATCCGGGTTGTTACTGCCTCTTTATTCGGCTCCTAAATCCTCGGGCAACAGAAGAGTTTTCCCACCATCCATGAAGAAGCATTTTGACCTTCATCTCATCATCTTACAGTTTCCAGCAGCTTTTGCATCTCCTTCAGAGTTCCTCTGGGTCGACTGTTTGGACCTCTGTGACTTCAAGTTTGAGAAGGAATTGAAGGGTGTAGTTGAAGGAAATTGAGGGTGTGGAGGATGTTACGTTGATGTTACGTTGAGAAAATGACCCCAAAGCTATATATAAAAAATCCCCTTTTGGTATTTTTATCATCATTTGCACTTTTGGCAATTAAATCCATAAAAGATTTTTGTGGGATTCCAAACATGGGAGAATGTTTTTTTATTGCGCTAAAAAAGAAAAAAGGGGATCACATCTTGAGGACATATTTCCTTTTTGTATTTATATCAACACAGAGTTCAATAGGATTGCTGCAAAAATGTGCAAGCCACGCCCCCACACGGGGGCGGAGGAGTGGGGAGGGAAGGTGGGGTGAGAGGGTGTGGGGAGGAGTAGGGGGGGACCCCGGTGGCGGGAAGGAAGGAATTACCCGGAACGCTCAGAGAACTTGAAACGCCCGGCAAAACGCCCTGTTAAAAAAAGAGAAACGCGGCTCTACGGAGGAATTTAGCCGAGTTATCTCTTTAGCGGCGGGAGGAAGGAAGGAAGGATGGGAGGAAGGAAGGATGGGAGGATGGGAGGGAGGAAGTCTGCGGGTGCGAGTGTCTTTACACACATTTTGGCCTCATTAAAGTATCTCAAATCATGGGGGCCATGTGGGGGCTGCTCCTCGCCAAGAGTTAGAGGGGCGGGTGGTGGGGGTGGTATGAAGAGGAAGGGGTGAGGGAGGGAGGGAGGGGGGACGTCTCTGATGGTAAATGGACAAGGATTCGTGTGACTCCACTCCACTCACATCAAAGCCTCAACTCAGAGGGAGGGGAAGATGAGAGGAAGGGCATGGGAGGGAAGAAGAAGAAAAAAAAAACGCCCTGAACTCGTCCAAGAGCGGGAAACAACAACAACGAAAAAAGAGAAGAAGAAGAAGAGGCTGGAGACAAAGGAGGGGTGAAGGAGTCCTTCCTTGCTTCCTCCTCCTCCTTCCAGTGACCTAACAGGTGGTAGCTAGGAGGTTTTGGAAGTGTGGATCTGAGGCGGGGGGTGGGGTGGGGAGGTTTGGCCGTGAGGTAGAAGCCCAGACCGCCGCTGCCTGCCGCTGCCGCTGCCGCCTGCCGCTGCCGGCCGCCGCCTGCCGCCTGCCCGCCCGCCACAGTGGCGTCTCCAGCCCTGTGATCCTCCTCCAAGCTGGCAGCCGCGCTATCAACAGCCCAGACTGCAGATGTTGCACGCTTCCCCTCTCTCCTCCAACATGGCCCTCAGCTTCTTCTTTTTCTTTTTTTTTACCCTCACACACACACACACACACACACACACCGGAGGGGGTGTGTGTGTGTGTGTGTGTGTGTGTGTGTGTGTGTGTGTGTGTGTGAGACAGAGAGAGAGAGAGAGAGCAGAGTAGGAGGTCCTGTGAGCAAATCCTGATCAAGGCCTCTGACTGTGACAAGCAATGTCAGGCCCCATCTCTAAGTAGTTGCCGCTTCCTTTCTTGTGTGTGTGTGTGTGTGTGTGTGTGTGTGTGAGAGAGAGAGAGAGAGAGAGAGTGAGAGTGTTTGTGCATGTGTTTGTGTGCTTGCCGGCATCTTTCTTCAACCGTTGTTTCTTTTCTCTCTGTGTTCTTTCAAGCTTTGGTTCTCAAAAAAAAAAAAAATCTATTGTTCCCATCTCGAGTAGAAGCGTGTGTGTGTGTGTGCGTGCGCGAGTGTGTGTGTGCGTCTGCATGTGTGTGAGCGTGTAAATGCCTGAACAATTGGATGCACAGGTGGTCTGTCCACTTCTCCTCATCCAAGTGTTAGATTTCATTACAAACAGTGTTGGAGGTGGGTCGGATGAGTGAGCACACGTGTGTGTGTGTGTGTGTGTGTGTGTGTGTGTGTGTGTGTGTGTGTGTGTGTGTGTGTTAGTGGGGGCGATAGGGGGGGGGTTGAGGAGTGGAGGGGGGGGTCCTCTCGACATCTGTGAGCTTATTTGAACGGGTGGATGAGACACGAGTCCCTGCCGAGGAGGAGAAGCGAGGCCTCGTGAAGAGAGACGGACGGAGACTTGGGGCCAGATCCACAAAGCGATTGCGCAGCTCCGTGTAAATAGTTGCAAAAACAGTGCGTCCTATCCACAGAGGGGACGCAAACGTGAAAAGCAGTGTAAAATGTGCCGAGGCGCAGGTAGCGGTTAACACAAATCCTGATTATTTAATTAAACCCATTTTTTCTGTTAGATTCACAGAACACACACACTATCTCATTAAAATCTTGCCAAATTTCCCCTTTTTTCCCCATTTTACAAACTGGCCCTTTACATTTGACCATGAACAGTTAAATCGGGGGTGTGCAAACGTTTCGCATACAGCCCCCGGACCGTAGTTTACCCGCGTCTGGGTTAAATTCACACGCACAGACTGAAGCCCCGCCCACTTCAGATGATCCTCGCAGGGTTTCTCCAGTTGCCGTTAAAACGAAAAAATGTTTTTGGCCGAGGCCCCTCCCCCTTTAATGTTTAACGTGTTGGGAGGGAGGTATGTGAATGTGTGTGTGTGTGTGTGTGTGTGTGTGTGTGTGTGTGTGTGTGTGGAGAGGGGACTGGGGGACAGGAAGCTCCTCTTTGGCTTCCTGGTGAAATTGCTCTTGGCAGAGGCTGCCGCCCACCGCTGGGAAGCCACTAACGAGCAGGACAAGGAGGCATTGTGCAGCGCCACCTGCTCCACACCTCGAGGTGGCACCTCCACCCCCCTCCATCCACTGAGTGTGTGTGTCAGAGTGCGTGTCAGTGTGTTTGTGAGGGGGAGTCACGGCTTCCTAACAGGCCTTTTGTCTCCCTTCTTGCAGCTTTCATAACCAAACGTTTAAACCCCCACCCACCCACCATCTCTACAGCTATTCATCATCAGCCAATCAGATCAGGCCAATCAGAACCAGCCAATCATATCCAGCAAATCAGAACTGGCCAATAAGAACTTGCCAATCAGAACTTGCCAATCAGAACTTGCCAATCAGAACCGGCCAATCAGATTCAGCCACTCAGATCCAGCGCTCAGTTCCAGCCAATCTGATCCAGTCAATCAGAACCGGCCAATCAGATTCGGCCACTCAGATCCAGCCAATCTGGATCTGGGCAATCAGAAAGCAACATTCAATCTTTCAATGTTTAATGTTTTCGAAGAAGAAGAAGAAGAAGAAGAAGGAGGAGGTGAAGGCCACAGCCGTTACCTCTCGTCACCGATTGGGTGGTTGATCGTGCCAGAATAGACAAAGGGAGAGAGAGACAGAAAGAGAGAGAGAGCACTGTCTGTGAATGTCGAACCATCTGTCCTGCTCTCTGAGTGCAGCGCGCCTAGGCTCACACACAAGCACACACACACACACACACACACACACTGAGACTCAGCTCAGGTGAATCTTTGTTTTCTTGGAGTATTTAGAGTTTAAAAAATAAAGGGGTAGATCCACAAAGCGATGGCGCGGCTTTTGCGGCAGAAAATCCGTGTAAACAGCGCCAAAAACGGTGATTCCGATCCACAGAGGGGACGCTAACGTGAAAATGGGAGGAAAATGCGCCGAGGCGCAGGTAGCGGCAGGGCTGCGCCAGACTCATTTGAATGTATTTAAATGAGTCATGACGCGCAAAAGGACACACCCCCTTCTATGCAAATATGCCTCATTCAGACAGCGGCAGATCCAGAAAGAGTTTGCGCTCGTGTCCGCACGCAGTTTGACAGACGGAGACACCGCCAGCCAGAACCAGGAGCAGCTTCTGTCTGTCAAAGGGTTTCTGGCTTCTGAGTGAAACTTTCCTCTCTGAAAAGCCTGAGATATATATATAGCTCCCCAAATCTTATATATAGATAGGCATAGACTACAGTATATATGGCAGTATTTTAGATAGGCTATGGAAAATACAAATGGTCCTCAGGTGTTGGTGACTAACGCGTCTTGTGTCTTGACTTTCTTTCATTATGGCAGCAGTCTTGGTAGACGGAGGAGGCATCGTACTGCCAGGAGCACAGGAGCGTTTATCCTAGCAGAGTTTCACTGTCAAACACACGCACTCACTAACAACCTTTGGTGCAAACTGCTCTCAGGTTGCCAGACCGCAACATTCGCACCTGTTTCAGGTGCCGCATTTGTGGGCGTGTTTGCGCCTGCATGTCATTAGCGCAAAAGCCTTTGTGGATACCCGCATTTTACCGCTGCGCGCCCTTCTTTGAGGATCTGCCCCAAAGTCTTTTTTTAACTCACTCCTCCCGCCTCCTCTCACCTCACCCCTCCACCCCCCTTCCCCACCTCACCCACCCAGCTGGGAGATCCATTTCCTGCTTGAGCGCTTCGTCACAACCCCCTCCCCCACATCCCCCCTCCGCCGATGTGGGAGGGGTCAGTGGCAGCCACCTCTGGCGGCCTGCTAACCTTTTTTCGCCCCGAATCAATAACCACTCTTGGCAGAGGGGAGGGGATGGGGATGGGAGTGAGGAAGGGGGAGGGGAAGGGGGGGAGTGTGTCGGCATTAATCACATGACCCTCCAAGCTTGACTCTGCAGTTTGTCGCAGTGTGTCTCTGTTGTAGCTTCGGAAGGTGATGGACGACCTCGCCGGGCCCAGACTGACACGCTGCCCCGCCTACTGCTCCTCACCCCACCTCCTCACCCTCCACTCCTCATCCACCCACCCCCACCAAGCAGGCGCTGGGAGGCAACAATGAAACAAGTGATGAAAAGTTTTGAGACGTAAAGCAGAGTGTCATCTGCATACAGCAGGGCGATTTCAAACTGAACCATACAACTTTTATGTGTATATATACACACACATATTTACTTATATCTATGTAATGGACCACAGCAAACAGCAGGCTAAGTCAGTATTCAGGGGCGACAGTGGAGGCAGGAAGGAAAGGAAGAGTCTGGAAGGAAAAGGGAGGATCGAACGCAGAGATTCAAAGATTAAAGCTGGAAGCCAACGGTGGACACCAGTTTTGGTCGGTTGTTCGGTCGGTTTCCTGTACCAGAATCCTCGGTTTCCTCCCCGCAGGTCAGACCATCTTGAGGGTGGGTAGGGTAGGTGGGGGGTGGAGGGGTTGGAGGAGTCCCTGATTGGCCGCCTCTTCGTCGACAGCTCCAGTGATTGCATCAGCGTGTTCCCACCGCTGCGCCAACATGCTCAGCGTGGCTCCAAGCAGCCACAGGTGCAGCCAGGAAACCGGAAGCAGGAGGCAGGAAACAGGTGTTCTCCTCCTTACGCTGGCCCTGATGAGAGAGGGTTTCTTTCGCTAA